>NC_091121.1:187802681-187820181 GCF_040183065.1 Periplaneta americana | reverse complement strand
CAAGTGACGTTGATTACTGAGATCGGGATAACTGAAGTGGAATACAACTGTTTTAAAAAAATGAAACTGAATCAACAAAGCCTTCTTGACCAGTAACCTTCCACAGAGTTCAATGAAGATTCCTTAGTTGGCACAACTGATATCAAGACAAGAGCTAATAATAACACACTACTGCCATCTATTAGCGTAATATTTATAATGTTGAGATGGTACAAATTTGAAGACAGTTTTGTATTTTCGTAAGTCAATTAATATTTTATTGTATTGGAGTACTTCGTTACTTCTAATATTTATATATTTTCTTCTAATCGTGTTATGTCAATTAAATTAAATCCCACTCGAGTTTTTGATTTTCTCTAGATAAATCAAAACCTCTAGTGAGATTACTGTTGATAAAATCAAAAGATGTTGATAAAATAGTACGTAATTTACCTGAAGGGCCAGCAGCCATGATGACACTCAAATATTCACAATATACGACAGTAAGCACTTGTTATAAGAAAACGAAAAACCAACCGAAAGCGCTGACAATCAGCGACTGACGGCTGTGTATATTTTGCTCCGTTTAACGGTGTTGTTATTGCTCTCTTATCTCCTCTGATTTTATTTTTTTTTAAGTGGCCTCCTCATCACCCCTTATAGCCATCCGATCCACCCACTTAACTTCTCACCAAGGTTAACTTCTCACCAATGCTATTATTAAATTATTATCATTATCATTATTTTTTTCTTTCTTCTTCTTCTTCTTCTTCTTCTTATTATTATTATTATTATTATTATTATTATCATTCTTATAATCATCATTATTATTATTATTTTAAGATCAGTGTCAACAATAAACAATACATTTTTTTTCTAACGGGGGGGGGGAACACTGTATTTATATATTATATATTGTTATAAAAAGTATGATGTTCTCCTGTCCATGGACTAAGCATTTTGTTCTTTCTTCTTCATAATTATTTTTGCAGAATTTAACATCAGTTGTAACCCTGATAATGTGGGTTGTTGTGTAGTTGTAACATAGTGCAGATATCCCATACTGAGCCAAATCATGTAACTTCTATTACGGTGTGGAGGAATATCTAAGAAGAGTACCATTCGTTTTACATCATTCGGGTTGTCTATTTTCGTTGCATCTTGAATGGTACTGTATATCCATGTCCACAAATTTGGTATACAGATAGTCAGTCTATGATGTAAGGTGTCTATGTTTCCACACCTTGTACATAGAGAAGAATGATTAATATTATGAGTAAATTTTTTGGCTTCAGTTGGTATAATGTCATTTATGCATTTGTATGCACTGCTCTTCCATTCTGTTGGTATCGCTGATATTTTAAAAGTTTTCCAAATTCTATGCCAATTGAAATTAGGAAATTTCATCATTATTGAAACAGGATTATTTTGTAGTGTCGATAAATGTAAGTAAATATCCTTGGTTGTGATGTGTTTTGCATTCTGTATCACGGAAGTTGGAAGGTTTTCAATTATTGTCCTAATTCGTCTGAATATAAAATGTTGTGATAAACTATCGGGTATTGTGACTGATGTCCGGAATATGCTTTTTATGAGCAGGGCCTGGCATTTTTTTTTAACACAGTATAGACCCAGTCCCCCTTCTTCTATTGGTTTCCATAATTGTGTTTTAGCTATTTTATACAAATGCCCGGACCACAAGTAGTAGTTAATACTCAGTTCAATACGTTGAGATATCTCTACAGGCAAGGGCAACACTTGACTGAGATACCATAACTTAGAAAGAACAAGTAAGTTGATGTGCCAGACTTTCTGGAATAAGTTTAAATTTCGATATTTATGTTGAACTAGAGTATATCGTATGTACGTCAGCAAGGGTGTCCAATTTAGTTCCAGCATTTTTTGCATATCTGCGTGGATAATCATCCCAAGTATCTTGACCCGATCTTTTATAGGTATCTCCGCGAAAGATCTGTCGACAGGCCAATTCCCCAGTGGTAATAATGTGGATTTTTGAAGGTTGATTTTAGCTGTCGATGCTAATTCATAACTCCTAAGTATACGTTGAAGGTCTGCCATTTGATTGGGGTGTCTTAATCGTATCACTATGTCATCAGCATATGTTATCGTTGAGAATAAATTGTCTTGCGGTATGTAACGAGTGAGATGAGCCTGTAGTATCCTAATTAACGGTTCTGAGCAAAGGGAGTACAGTAACATGGACAACGGGCATCCTTGTCTTACAGCACTCTGAAGTTTAATTGGGTGCGTAAAGTACCCATTTATTTGTACTCTGGAATGTGCCTCCGTGTAAAGAAAATTGATGGCATTTATGATTAAGTTGGGTATTTTCATTCTACGCATAATCTGAAACATATATTGGTGATGCATATTATCAAAAGCTCCTTGGAAATCCAAGGATAATAGAGCTGCTTTCTCCTTGTTTCCACTTGTAAGCTGAATAATGGTGTCTCTTATTCCTACAAGATTTTCTATAATCGACCTGCCAGGAACGCCACATTTCTGTTCATTTCCAAGGAGTGATGATAGATACGGCCGGATTCTATTGGCTATTATTTTTGAAAATAATTTACAGTCAGCATTCTAAAGTGTAATAGGACGAAAATCCTTCATGATTGTTGGAGTCATCTTCTTGGGTATTAGGATGATAATTCCTTCGTTAAATCCCATGGGAGAATCCGTCGTACACAGCAATTCGTTCATCAGTCGATGCATTTCCTGTTTAGTGATGTCCCAATATTGTTTGTAGAAGCTATAACCGATTCCATCCGGCCCAGGTGCAGAGTGTTTTCTGGAAGTTTTTATAGCTTGTGAGATTTCATCAAGACTTATGGGGTTTGTTAATAGATTTATTTCCTCCTCCGGGATGCAAGTTGTTATGTGTTCTAGTACTGTAACTTGTTCTTTTTCGTCAGACGGTTTATATCCGAATAACCGAGTGTAGTATAATTCTGCTTCATGTAGTATATCTTTACGTGAAGTAATACGACGATTATCTATTGTTGTTAGACTGGAGATATATTTCTTTTGACCTCTGTTCTTTTCTGTCGCAATCTGGTATAAGGACGCTCTCTCCTCCTCCGTGGTTGTTTTAGTACGTGATCGAGTTTTGACTCCTTCCATAATGTGTTCTTGGAATTGTAAAATGCGGTGTTTTATTTTCTTTATTTCATCTTCGACGTTCTGTCCAGCTCTTTGCTTCATGATTAGTTCCTGAAGTAATGTGTTGTAGAAGTCGCTCATATTTCTTCTTTCCTGGGCTTTCTCCTTTCCAAGTGATTTAAAAAAAAAAGAACTAATGGAGGGTTTATAAATTCTAAGCCATTTTTGTAATTCAGTCATATTTGAGTGCAGTGCTCGTCTTTTTGCTATTTCCCATCTTTCACGAAACTCATCTCGTATGTTGTCGTCATATAACCACGCAGCATTCATTTTCCAGTATCCGCGACCACATTTAGGAATAGTATTATCCACTTCCATTTTAACTATGAGGCAATGATGATCACTGAAGGCTTACACGCAAATGAATCACTCTTTCTTTGTGTTGTTTACAAACGTAAATTTTATCTATTCGGGAGGCCGAGTTACCGCGGTAGAATGTACACTCTACGTAGTTTCCATGGCAAACTTCCCAAGAATCAAGCAACTGTAAGTCTTCACAAATTCTTTTCAAACCTGGGGACGGGTTATAGGCACCTAATTGGTCTTTAGCATTAAGTACGTTGTTGAAGTCTCCTCCTAGGATGAGCATATTGTATTTGTGTCGAAGATAGAAAGGAAGATCTTCAGAAATCACGAGTTCCCGTTCCGTTCTATTATTTGTTCCTGATGGTAAATAAACATTAACTATCAGTTCATTGGCTTCTGTTAAAATCGATAAAATTCTACCACTGGGATGAAATTCAGATTGTTTGATGGGTAACCCGCTTCTATATATTATTGCTGTTCCTCTATTTGCTTCTCCCACATTACTTATAACATTGTAATTTGGCTGCAGGAAGTTGAAATTATCAATGTTCACTTCTTGCAATAGTAGGACATCAATATCATTATTGTATATTAATGAACGCAACAACTGTTGTTTAGGGAGGCTTCGTAAACAGTTTATGTTAAGAGTGGCATAGTTGCGAATTATATGCATAATAATAGTAAGAAGAAAGATAGAATTCTTAAACGAATATGAAAACATAAGGTAATCAGTATCGTATTTGTTGTTTCTTAAGAGAACACTAACCTGGTATGTACATTGTGATCCAGAATCTTAACCTGTGTGACGTTTTCAGCATTTCACGTTCCCTCAGCTTCGTTAGGTTTGGGCGGTTTCCAGAGCTTTAAGAAAGTAGCCATTAGTATGACTTATCTTCGAACATATCACTGCAGGTTAAAAAAACACATCGTCCTATAAGTATGTAAAGACACGTTTGCCTCGATGATTGTATATAAGTAGGTATCTCTGTTATAATATATTCTAATTTCTATGGAACAAGAATGAGTAGGATCGACATATGAATCTGGATAATGTTACACACATTATGGTTGCGTATGAGATATTGATACTGAATCAGTATGCCCCCCCGGTTTTGTTGGAAATTTACCAGAAACAAGATATGGTACTGCTCGTGTAGTATGTTTTTTCATTATTTTCTGTTTTGGTTCTAAGGTATCGTGTTGTGTCACTTGTTCTTGACGGTCAGTCTCTCGTTGTTTACTATTCATTCTAGGATCCCTGTTCGGGGGCAGTTCCTTTTTGCCATCAGAATCATCTCTTGGTTGCTCCATTATCTTTTGTTGTAGTTGTCGTTGTGGAATTGAGATGTTGTTTTCAGACATGTTTTTCTCCATTTCTATATCACTATCTGTAGCTTCAGCATCATCTTCCATCATTTGTTCCTCGCCATCTTTCTGTTGTCCTTTATTCTTATCATTTATTTCTGTATGGGTTTGCAATGCAAGCTCTGTATAGTAATCTGTGGTTGTATTCATGCTTGATGTTCCTTGCATAGGAACACTGGGTGTAATGTGTTCGTCTTCTCGTCGAACTGGGCTAGTGTCGTGAGAGTCACCGTTATTCAGACCTGTTGTTGAATTTTCAGTTTGCATTTCCACCTGTCTGTTTGTCATTTGTTCCTTAACATTTACCTGTTGTACAGGGTCTTCTATCAAATTTGTTGGCTGATCAGTGATATTACGTACGTTTGTTGACATTCCCCCCACCACTTCACTAAGCAGGGGTTTCTGACCTGCTACAGTTACTGGGAAGCTAAATTTTCTTCTTGGGCATTCGGAACGAAGATGTGAACTTTCCCCACATATGTAGCACAGTTGCGGTTGACCTGGGTAATGTATCACTGCTGTATAACCACCAATTATCAGTTTGCTTGGAATATGTTTCTGCATCTCTATTCGCACAGCACGAACTCCGTTGTTAACTGGAAATTTGTACTGCGTACTCCAGAGTTCGGCACGTATCGTTTTCACTGTCCCATACTGACTTAATGATTGATTAACTAAGTTATTTTCTACTTCCGGAGGTACATTAAATATTCGCATTGTAATTGCATTAATGTCAGCACGCTGAAAACTGACCTTTATTATACTCTGATTATCGTATTTGAAGTTAACTTCACCTTCGTATGTATTCATAAGTCGTTCATACTGTGTTACAGAGGTTAATTTGAGATAAATTGATCGTTCTAAGGTATTAAGCTGTATCATTTCTACCTGATCTGGAGTGATGTTTAACTCTGCGTCAACCCAGTTGTGTAGTTCCAATGCCGTAGGTTTCGCTGCCTCTGCTGGGAATGTGATCTTGATTGTGTTTTTTCGTTGTATGTGAGCCATGGTTGCACTGATTCTGTTACACAAAAGAAAAAGGAAAAAATAAAAGTGTGGAAATTAAACCAATTATATGTATACTAAAGTATATACTATAAACGAAAACGAAAGTAATCTCGCTGAACTATAAGAGTATAGTATCGAATCTCCGCACACAAAACACACTAGCGATCCGTACTAGACGACAGCTAGCGCAAGACTGATTTCTATTAAAAGATACTTAGAAGAGCTACGCAACTATCTGGCTATATTTCTACGTCAGTGTTTTACAATTTGAGCAGGTTGAGTTTTAGGGCAAATATCCCCGTGAAAGTGAGAAATAGACCACTGTGCGATGGTGCAATTCAGCCCATTCCCGTTGTAACATCAGAGGGGTTTGTTCGGAGTAATTTTCATCCTTAGATCATCAATGTTCCTCTGTTTCTGTGAATACACAGTGTCTTTAACAAAACCCCACACGAAGAAATCATGAGGGGTTAGATCTGAGGAGTTCGGGAAGCAAGCAATTGGTCCATTACGACCACACCACATACGATTGGGAGCAGTACAGAAATTGACGACCCTCCCATGCCCAGTGAGTGAGCATTATCTTGCTGGAATACAATGTTCATATTGTTCTTTTCCTCGAGTTGTGGCAACAGAAACAACTGCAACATAGCCAAGTAAGATCCATAGCGTATTGTCTTTTCTTCAAAGAAGAATGCGACTCACTCCATACCACACGTTAACTTTTCGACTTGATCTTTCAAGCTCATAGGAGAGATGTGGATTTTCCCTTGCCCAAATAATGCAAATTGTTTTTACACTCCCGCTGACATGAAAAGTTGCTTCATCTGTAAATAGCCATTTGTGCCCGCTGTTGATTTGTAGTACCTATTAGATTATCTAATATACAATTTCCTATGATGTTCATTTCACATTATATTGTTGATATTCATTGTTGCTATGTATGGAAACTCATCTCTTAAGCATATTATTGCCAGCAAGAAATTTCCCATACTATCATAATAGCTTTATAATATAATATTATTCACACCCAAACGGATCAGCCTGTAGTATTATAGTTCTTAGTGACGTCATAAAAGTGCATAGCAGAAGTACTGCTGTTTGCCATGGCTAACAAGAAAGACAGGCATCGGCACGAACTGGAGTCACGTGATTATCATGGTCTAGTCATGGCCATCTTGACAATCGCCTAATATAAATACATGTTCAAAGTTCTAAAAAACAAAGGAGTGGATATATTACTCATGTTAAATGTGCATTTATATATAAACTTGATCAATGTTGGCCATGTTATGACTAAGAATGTGACGTCGCGCCGTAGCCTGTCTTTCTCGTTAGCCACGGCTGTTTGCCACATGATGTCATAACTTGAATTAGGTTATGTCCACCTGCTTGGTAATAGATTCGTATTTCAGGATGCATGGAACGGTTTATCATCATTCCTATAATATTTGTATGAAATATTTTAGAGGAATAATGAGAATTTAAATACTTTATCATGTATTTGTCAATTTTTAAACGTGATTTTTCACTTTAAGATGACAATCGTAATTTTCCGTGCGCAACAGTAATTGCAATCGACAGATGGTGCAAGTATCGATTTCGTAGGATAAAAAAATAGTGAATAATTTTTATTAATTTAATGCAAAGAAAAAGGACATGTTTATCTCAACGTAAGTGTTGGTCGATTATTATTAACTTAATATTTATTAAGAAGTTATAATATAGAAACTCATAATCCCCATCACATGTGAATTTATAACGGCACATGGCAGGAATAAGAAAGCAGCTGCTTTATACTTATGTAATGATTAGACTTCGTCGAATTGCCACGAGAATCGCAAGGTTTACTGCGCACGCGGTATAGACTGTATGAGAAGGGGGCGTGCAACGGATGGAGTATGCCTCTAATGTAAACACTGAGCAGTATACTGCGGTTACAATAAAACCTGTATCCTGCATTCAAGAAATATAATGAATGATCATTGAAGTAGGAAATGTCTAAACATGTAAATACACAATTCATTTATAGTGAGATATATTAACTCTTAAAATTTAATGTAAGATACTCACATCATCCTTGAATATGTGCATTGCAGTGAATAATTACGTACATTTTGAGCGACTGCAAAGTAACCTCCTCCGATGGTCACTTAAACAGTTTTTATTTTGGGAAAATGTACGTTCAACATCACACGATGTAATACGTGCATATTTGAACAACGGAAAGTCACTACTTTTTAGTACACCAACTTCAGATGTCTTGCCGTGACCTGATGGTACATCATTTATAATACGAAGTTGTGAATAGGCAGAATTTTTAGAAATAATGTTTCTCAACTTATATTTCACTTTTTCTGAAATTAGTGAATTATTACTTTCGATAACGGTTTGTGATACTTTATACACTATATTAAGAGCTTCTGAGAGTTGTAGTTTAGACGATTCTAACAGGATAATGCTTTTGGACACGATTTTAAAATTAGAATCAATGAACAGAATATCTTCCAATAGCTGTTCAGAAGGCAATGATTTTATAGCTGCAACAGCGGAACTGTCTGTGCTATCCAATGCATCAATTACCTCCATTATTTTGCCGTAATGTTCTGCATAATAATTAACAGCATCCAACCACGTTCCCCAATGGGTCAAGACTGGCTGCGGGGGTAAGGGTATTCCAGGGGCAATTATTTGGAACAGCAACACTCTCATTGTAGTATGTTTGATTGAATTCTTGTCTGCACTGAACAAATGTTAAGCTTTGACTATTCCAACCACAGCAATGCAAAAACAAGCGCTCACATAGGTGTACATTAGCTGTAGCTGCTCTATCTATTTGGACCGGTCACAACTCATAACATGAAATGCTTATACTACGAGATCGGGCTGTCGCTCACCTCCTCTATGCTACCGTACATCGACAACCTGATTGCATGCTGCGTGTGGCAATTCAACGAAATCTAGTAATGATTGTACATAGGCGTTCTATGTAAAAAAAAAACATGTAAACAACAATAATATTATGGCATAAACCTCTTAAGTAGGCCTGCTCTTTTTACGTAGTAGCATCGATTTATGTATAATAAGAGTCGAAAAGTTTGTCGGTGTGCCAGGAAGAATCAGAGATTAAATTTCGTGTGCCAAGGGTGGAAAAGGTTGCGGGACACGCTCTAACCTGTAAAGCAGAGGTTTTCTGCTCTTCCCATGTTCGTGCGCTCAACGAAATCAACCGACATTCGCCAAATTTTGTGAGTTGAGTGCATAAGCAGTCGCGCACTCTAGACTGTTCAATATTGCATAGAAGTT
Source organism: Periplaneta americana (assembly GCF_040183065.1). Classification (NCBI taxonomy): domain Eukaryota; kingdom Metazoa; phylum Arthropoda; class Insecta; order Blattodea; family Blattidae; genus Periplaneta; species Periplaneta americana. The sequence goes on along the minus strand of NC_091121.1, from coordinate 187,811,034 downwards.
TATATATTTGTCACGCCGCGTCGTAAAAGAGACAGAGAAACGCTGCTCTTTTTTGTCCGATGGGAGAACAGATGTCGTTTTCTACCACAACTTGACAGACTGAACTGTAACGGAGTTTTAACCATTTTGTATTTTAAATTATGATGACATTCAACAGCGATTCACGGTTATTTCTCGAATACCAAAGTTGTTAAGTGAAGTATCACAGTACGAATATAATAATTCTAATAACACAATTAAACGAAGTAGGCCTATATTTATCGTACTTAAGGGGTTAGGTACAGCTTAAAACAGTAAAATTTTGGAAATATTCAACATGTTTTTCCTACATTATTGTATCTTGTACAATAATTAATAATAATAATAATAATAATAATAATGATTTATTTAACCTGGCAAAGTTAAGGCCATACGGCATTCTTTAACACTCAACCAGGAGTAAAACTGTGTTACAAAAAACACTACAAATTTACAAAGTACTCTACAATTTTACGCACAAAACTGAATAAGATAATAATGATAAAATGTAAACAACAAGTAAGTAGAAATCAGACATAATATATAACATACAGAAAGAAAGAAAAAGCATAATTGTGAACAGCATGTCAAAATAAATGAGACATACAAAGTATAAAAAAATAAGACAATTATTGATAATAATAATAATATTAATAATAATAATGATAAAAATAATAGTAGTAATAGTAATAATAATAATAATAATAATAATAATAATAATAATAATATTAATAATAATAATAATAGATGAGGAATACAGAGATGATGTGTGAAGTGGAATTTCTAGCGCATTATCGCGTTGTGATCGAGTATGGTATGTATGGTATGTGTGAAACACTGTCCTTCTGCTATATGAAAAAAAAAATATTTTTACGATTTAGAAAAATTACTTACATCTTTTTTTCTTCAAAATTCAGTTCACTGTGCAGTGATGAAGCGTTTCCCACATAACTCAAAAACTATCCAACATTCTGTGATGAAATTTTGTGTGTGTATTTATGCATGTCATATCTACAATATGATGCAAGATCACTTCTCTACCTTTGATAGATTGTCTGATAAAAATAAATTCCTCAAAAAATTGTCAAATATCAGTATTTTCTTCTAACACAAAATAAGAAAAATATATTACTTTTAATAAATGTAGTTGAAAGAGCATTATATTGTAAACATGAGTTTCAGCAATTAAATAAAAGAGAGAAAACATGAAAAAATTAACAAGTTTATGAGTTATGAGGGAAACGCTTCATCACTGCACAGTCAACTACCACCATTTTTAATTTTGTCTTTTAAATCGTAAAAATATTTGTTTTTGATATCTATCTTCTGAGAAACCACATATATCAAGTAAATTAATAACACAATAATAAAATTATTATATTTCTCACGAAAACGTTTTCATAAAATTGTACGTATTTACTAATAGGCCTACTTGTATATTGGGTATACTTTGTCCTTCAGGGCAACTCCTATTTTAGGGGAAGTTTGAAAATTAATTAATTAATTGGAACCATTGGACGAAATTTTAAATTAAGAAAAAGAGAAACTCGCCTTAAATTTTATAAAGTGATGTCCGTTCCCACACTTCTCTACGGATCTGAAAACTGGACCTTAACGAAGGACCAATCCAAACGAATCGAAGCTGCTGAGATGACGTTTGTCCTAAGTGTGGCGGGCTACACCCTTTGTGATCGAAAAATATGTGAGAATATACGGAAGGAGCTAAAATAACTAGCATATTATACAAGATACGGAACTGGCTAGAATATTTAAATAGAATGGACGACTACCGTTTTCCGAAAAAGATACTCCTCTACCAGACAACAGGATTGAGAAATGTGGGACGCCAGAAGAAGCGATGAATGATTGATCAGTTTTGAAATACCTTAAAACCGGAAGATACCATTATTATTATTATTATTATTATTATTATTATTATTATTATTATTATTATTATTATTATTATTATTATTACTAGGCTATTATTATTAATATTATTATTATTACTAGGTTATTATTATTATTATTATTATTATTATTATTATTATTATTATTATTATTATTATTATTATTATTTCAACTCGTCCAATAGTTTCAACTTGAATTATAATTTTCGTCTTCCTACACGTCTTTCTTACAAGGACAAAACTTGTAGGATCTGTTAGATCTAATTTTCTTCCTATTCACCTGTACAGAATAGGGAAGAAGTGGGTACAGTAAGACAGGGAGAACAGTGAGGCATTTTTTATTAGATGGTAAATTTTGATGTTGAGATGTTGGTAATAGTGGAGTTGTATGTTGCATAAGTAAAGTAATAGTATTTTCATACTCGATTTGATTCTAGTTATAAAGGTGAGTGATGAAAAAATAATTAGTTATTTTTCACTCTAGAAGTAAAATTTTGGCTTGTGTTTAATGAAGGTTATATTGGATATACAAATGAGATATAAATATGAATGTTTTGTTACCTAATACTATGGTATTTGAGGTTATGTTTGGCAAACTTTCGCCTTTCTTGTTTTAATTTTGAAGTGATGGCGTCATTTTTAAATGAACTATGCGTAAAGGGAACAGTGAGACATGCCATTGAAGGGTACACTGAGACGTCTCACTGTCCCCATGTACCAATGATTTGCGAAAACAAATTGTAATTATATTACATTTACCAGTAACTAACATTAAAAATGAACATACTAGTAACCAATTTAGGAACTGTAGCTTAAAATAATGGATACACTACATTTTAATGGTTTCATAAATAAAAAATTATTCACAAAATTTAAGAAAATGTTAAAAAATAATAAAGAATTAAATTAAATTCTTATAATTATAAGCTTTGTTGTCACCAAAAATTCATTTCATTTTTTCGAAAAAGTTTGAAATGTCATGGAAAATTCACTTTTCCAAATGTTCCAGATGTTTCAATGGTTTCGAAGTGAGACATCAAAATGATTCTAAATGAGCCTACAGAACATGTCAAGATAAAGAGACAGCAAGTTTTTGTTTTCTTTTGAAATAAATGTAAATCATTTCAATGTCCGTTAATAGACACTGTGGTGTCTCACTATACCCTCCTGAATGGGAACAGTGAGACATTTGCATTTTTTTGACAAACACGTATTTAATATTATGTCCTTTTTCTATTAACATTTTTGTTTACGTATTATTGTACTCCATGTTTTAATGTATATTTCTATTGCACTCGATTTTAAAAATACTTGAATTATCACTTGCATACATATGTCTTAATATTTTGTGTCTCACTGTACCCACTACTCCCCTACAAGCACAATATCTTTGGAAACAATACACTACATCCCTGATCGAGGTGTCTAGAGGCAGCCGTGCTACAGTTCTTGTACAGTTTACTATTTATCAGTAGCAAGTTTAATGTTGATTGGGAGAGAGGTGTGGTCCTCCGGAGAGCTAACTGCTGTGCGGTCGGCACCACAAGCCCGTTTCCAACTTGAACCGACTTCCAACCGCGAGCCTCTGCGAACGCGATCCCTAGCCGACAGAACAATTCCCACGTGATGAAAGATGTAAGCGCCAGCATCTGTTTATAAACACCTAGTTCATATTTTATACGGTACATCGTTTGGTTCACGTAACACGACTTTCGCTGCTTTGCGGACATAGCAGCATACCTCAACAAGCTCAAAAGCTAAAATGCTATATAGAGGTCTATATCTATTATATTTCGTATTCAGTGACTAAAGTAGTATTTCTCTTTCTAGTTGTTGAAAAATCTAAAATGCAGATCTAAATAATTAGTAATTAATAATAGTACATTACGCAACGAGCCTATAATGATAGTAATTAAGACGCGAGTGTGTTTGTTTATGAAACGAGCGCAAGCGATCGTTTCATAATTTTCATACGAGCGTCATAATTACCATTATAGGCAAGTTTCATACGAAAGTATTGATTTTTTTCCGAGGAACAATAATGTCATTGACCTTGATATAATTTAGAGAATAACGTGAACTAATTTTGATATAACCTGGAAATTGATTTAGAATTGAAAAACGAGATGACAAATTGAATTTATTTACAATTAACGCTAATTATTATAGTAACAGAACATAACCTTCTGCGACAGTATTGGATTTCCAGCCTCCGTGACGTTTCCCTCGTTCTCTTTCGATTGCATATCCGAGAATAATCGAAAACCTGAACTTTAATGACTAGGTGTACTTTAATGACATGCATTAAAGGACTGCTACACGGTGTATAATTACTACATTTCGGCATGGTCGAGCATAAACTATTTTATACTCTAGCTCAGCCGTGGCGAAAATGTAACTCACGAGTACATTGTGGCTCGCAATGATAGTTGTGCATATTCCTTGCTTCCTATCTCCTCCAACCCCCACCCTCTCACTCACTGGAGTCAAACTCCGTTCCATTTGTATTTGTCTCTGACCTGCGAGTGGCGTATCGTCGCAATGTCTCTCTCGAAACCATGTACCTCTACAAAAACGAAAGTTTCAAGTAGGATGGGAGGACGCATTTTGTTGCTGACAACATGATGAGAATATTAAATGTATGATTTGTTCACAAGTATTACGAGGAAAACCAATGTATAACATAAAACGGCATTATAAGTTACTACTTGTTACTGATGAAACATTAAAAGGTTGTGTTGTTATTATTATTATTATTATTATTATTATTATTATTATTATTATTATTATTATTATTATTATTATTACTATTATTATTATCATCATCATCATCTCTGTACGTCGATCCTTTTCCAGCAGATGTACGAATAATGCGGTTAGATCTTCAATTTAAACTCACAGATTTACAATGTGATGTTAAATGAAAGCTAGATATAAGGACTTGACAGATGTTGAACTTTCAAAATCTTTGCCAAAAAAATAAATATCCGAAGCTTTGTTCTTTCGCTTGCTCTGTTGAAGCCATGTTCGCTACAACTTACATTTGTGAAAAATTATTTTCAGCAATGAAAATAGTAAAAACCAAATTTAGATCACGACTGACAGACAAATACCTTCGTGATCAACTACGACTGCCAGTAAGTGACATAATTCCTGATTTTGAAACTCTGTCGCATAGACATTCTGAAGACAATTAATTTTAGGTTGTGATAATATGTCCTATGTTTTCTTGTTCATTTCTTTCTTCGTTACACGTACTAAACATTAGTTTGTAGCCTTGTACTGTATAAAATTATATTTAAGTGCTTGACGTAAGGAAAATAAATATCCGTTAATAAGTCAGACAGTTGCTTCACTTCCCCTTCGGGTGTCCGCCTCCCTCCATAGGTGCTATGCACGTTGCAGGTTACACAGTGGCTCGGCGCACGATCGTATTTTCGCCACGGCTGCTCTAGCTTAAGCTATATGCTGCAGTACAAGGGTCCCAAATGGACTTTTTTTATTTGCCAACAATTTTTGACCGTCATTTGTTTAACAATACTACGCCAGAAACATGAATCGATTAAATGGATCTCAACGACCAATAGATGTTAAAAAGTTTTTCATAAAAATGGTGATAGTGCTGCTGCTGCTGCTGCTGCTCGAATATCGGTGTTATTTTAATATCGATAGAAATAGTCCTGTCTCACGGTAACATCTGTCAGGTATGCCAACAAGGTAAACACATTCTTCGTACGGGAACTTGCTAGACTCCCTACACTGAGGTCATATTGATTCCAGCAAGAATATCAGCGAGAATATCTATGCAAGCAGTGCGCCTAATTATCCACAACCGCGCCATCTTCAGGAATGGTGACGTTCATTGGCCCCCCAGGTCCCCTGACTTAATTGCGTGTGATTATTTCCTGTGAAGGCACCTGAAAAACAGTATATGCAAGTCGATCACATACCATTGAAGACCGCAAGAATGTTATTGTTCTTGTGATATCTGGCAATAGTTGGCAACATTGAAAAGACGGCCACATTACCTTCTTTGGAAATATCTTACGTGAAGCCCACTATGCGTATTAGACTACGAAGGACTACTTACACAAAGTTAGGCAAGGATTTATGCTTTCGAAACATCAACTCAGTAACAATAACGACCGCCAAGAATTTGAGTCTTCGACCAACAAGACGTGAGAATTCCTGATCATAATAATAATAATAATAATAATAATAATAATAATAATAATAATAATAATAATAATGATGATGATGATGATTTATTTAACCTGGCAGAGTTAAGGCCATACGGCCTTCTCTAACACTCAACAAGGAGTAAAACTGCTTTACAAAAAACACTACAAATTTACAAAGTACACTACAATTTTACACACAAAACTGAATAAGATAATAATAATAATAATAATAATAATAATAATAATAATAATGATGATGATGATGATGATTTATTTAACCTGGCAGAGTTAAGGCCATACGGCCTTCTCTAACACTCAACAAGGAGTAAAACTGCTTTACAAAAAACACTACAAATTTACAAAGTACTCTACAATTTTACACACAAAACTGAATAAGATAATAATAATAATAATAATAATAATAATAATAATAATAATAATAATAATAATAATAATGATGATGATGATGATGATGATTTATTTAACCTGGCAGAGTTAAGGCCATACGGCCTTCTCTAACACTCAACAAGGAGTAAAACTGCGTTACAAAAAAACACTACAAATTTACAAAGTACACTACAATTTTACACACAAAACTGAATAAGATAATAATAATAATAATAATAATAATAATAATAATAATAATAATAATAATAATAATAATAATAATAATAATAATAAAATGTAAACAAGTAAGTATAAATCAGACATGATATATAACATACAGAAAAAGGAGAAAGCATAATAAAATGTGAACAGCAGGTCAAAATAAATTAGACATACAACGTATAAAAATAAGACAATTATTGATAATATTAATAATAATAATAATAATGATAACAATAAGAATAGTAATAATAATACTAATAGTAGTAATAAAATAGTGCAGTACAAAGCATACAATGAATACAATATTTTTAAGTACACACAGTAAGGAAAATTATGTTTATATATAGCTCAACATATCACATTAGAGATATACATTATCGGAAAATATGAAAACAAAAATATAAAATAAATCAAATATCACTAGAATAGAAAAAAAATGTGAATACATGGAAACATGCAATACAACACTTGTCATAATAGTAAGTTAGTTTGGCAACTCATCATAACATAATTTTCTAACTTGGATTTGAAAGATTTCAATGTTCGGCAGCCCCTTGACTTCAGGCGGCAGAGAGTTCCAGTGACGAGAGATAGCAACAGTGAAAGATGACGAATACAGAGATGATTTGTATGAAGTGGAATTTCTAGCGTGTTATCGCGTTGTGATCGAGTATTAATATTATTATAGCGAGAGAGAGTATGAAAACGAGCGAATAAATAATAGGGGGATGAAGTGTGCATAATTCGATATAAGAGAGAAGGTGAGTGCAGATTTCTCCTCTCATGTAACCTAAGCCATGATAATTTCTCGAAAGAAGGTGAGATATGATCATAGTATCGAACATTACAAATGAAGCGGACCCAGAATGAAGCAAGATCATTACGTGAACAAAAGTGGGACAAACGCACTTCAAAAAGTACAATACCAAATTCAGAGGAGAGCAAGATAAATCTTCATTTACTTGGACTTTGAACCCGGATCCGCTAGATTTATAAAAACTCCATAATCTTACAAAAAATCAGTTTTTATATTTGTACAAAAGGGAATTAAACACACGTACATAATGTTCTGCCCAAAGGCAAACCCAACATTCTCCAATCTTTCTTATTTTCTGCCTTTCTCTTAGTCTCCGTGTATGATCCATATATCTTAATGTCGTCTATCATCTGATATCTTCTTCTGCCCTGAACTCTTCTCCCGTTCACCATTCCTTCCAGTGCATCCTTCAGTAGGCAGTTTCTTCTCAACCACTGACCCAACCAATTCCTTTCTCTCTTCCTGATCAGTTTCAGCACTATTCTTTATTCACTCACTCTTTCCAACACAGCTTCGTTTCTTATTCTGTCTGTCCATTATACGAATAAAATTAACATTCTTCTTTCTCTTCATAAAAACCATCCTAGCTATTATATCTGATAAAGTACAGACCAGAATAATTCCACCCACAAACTAATAGACCGAGTCAGAGAAAGTAATTTTACGAGTAACAATAAACCCACATCAGAAAATGTCACCCGTCATAGCTATGTCGGGTTTATTGTGTGAGATAGGTTAGTTATGCAAAATAGTTACATCAGTTAAGTTGTCTCTATTCCAATATATTTTGCATATGTTGGTATCAATTACTGTTTCCCATT
>NC_091121.1:187757681-187797681 GCF_040183065.1 Periplaneta americana | reverse complement strand
GTATGAAAATACTGTTACTTTACTCATGCAACATACAACTCCACTGTTACCAACATCTCAACATCAAAATTTACCATCTAATAAAAAATGTCTCACTGTTCTCCCTGTCTTACTGTACCCACTTCTCCCCTACATTATCTTGTAAAAAGAGATATTTTAGAAAAGTCTGATCTGGGAATGAAGTTACAAGCGTGTGTATTGTCTGTTGCAGTGTGATCCAGGCGTGGGGGTGGACACGTTCTTCCACGCTCTTTACACGCAGAAGTCGACGCGTATGATTATGCTGCTGGGGACTGCGTGCTCTGACGTAACAGAGTCTCTCGCCAAAGTCATGCCCTACTGGAATATTGTGCAGGTAATACTGTCCACTACTCTTGCGGTTATGAATATTCTTTGGACGTCATTTCACATAATACCATGCTTAATAAGTTTGAAATCATAGGATTGTTATGCAAGTTATATAAGCTATGCGTTTTCATTATAATTTCCAAGTAGCTTAATATATAAAATATTGTTTTGTAGTGCCAATAACTTAATTAATTTTGATAACCGAGTCACAGACAATGTTGTGTATGTGTGTTAACAAGCTCTCCCATTGATCTAACTTCAACTATGGAGTACCACAGAGCTCTGCTTTAGGACTTCTCCTTTTTATAATCTTCATAGATCTGTACAAATCTGTACAAAAAGAAGTTACTACTATGTTTCTATGAAAACTTACAAATCTTTCGTGCACTCAAAAATACTGCTGAATGTCAATCTCTTCAACGTGACATCGACGCAATTACATAATGGTCCGAAGCCAGTGATATGAAACTTAATATTTCCAAGAATAATGTTATAACTAGGGCTCGGAAGTTGACGAAATATCATATTTTTCTGAGACATTACAGACAATACAGGATGCAATATAAACTCGTTTCATTTCAACACAAAACCAATATGGCCTATTTTTATTTTGCATTTCTTTTACATTCTTTTGGTATTTTATTATGTTGGTCATTTACTGGGAAATGTTCTATTTTTGTTGCATTTTGTCATTATTTGCTTTTTCATGGACTTTTTTTTACAGTCGTAGTCGTAGTCTATATTCGAGAACCTAATGCAGATTGCTAACGCAATTCGATTGCGTCTTACAGAACTTTTCCTTATGGTTGCATCAACCTCGACTCCTCATCACGTGTGTTACGTGCTTCCCCCAATTCAATGCACCAGAACAAATACTGCAGCCGCAGTGCATGCAGTCAGCACATTGTATCTCACAAGTGAAGACGTAAAAATTTCGAAAGTAAAACAACAGACGATCCTTCAAACCCGAGACCCCACAAATGGCGTTGGTTCTTTACTGCAATGCTCAATAAGAAGTATGTCTTGGAATTTCAGTTCTTACTAATATTTCAATGTGCACTGGCGTGATTTCAGGGACATTCAATATTATTATTATTATTATTATTATTATTATTATTATTATTATTATTATTATTATTATTATCATTATTATTATTATTATCATTGTTATTATTATTATCATTATTATTATTATTATCATTATTATTATTATTATTATTATTACTATTATTACTATTAGTAGACTATTATTATTATTATTATTATTATTATTATTATTATTATTATTATTATTATTATTATTATTATTATTATTATTATTATTATTATGTTGCTCAGGATAGGGACCGATGGCGAGTTTATGTAAGGACGACAATGAACTTCTGGTTCTCTAAAAGTCATTTGTAAGTAATTATTATTTTGATATGTAGGGTTGAGTTATATGCAAATTATAATAATTACACAAACTATAAATATTACTGAGGGCGACAGTGAACTTCCGGATTCCTTAAAAACCAGAAGTAACTAAGTATAAATATTATTATTATTATTATTATTATTATTATTATTATTATTATTATTACCTCATTCTAGTGCCGAGGTCATGGAAAGCATGGGGCTCTACCTCCATGTCCCTCAAGTGCCTTCATGGCATGTTACGGGGATACCTTTACCTTTTACCTTTTATTATTATTATTATTATTATTATTATTATTATTATTATTATTATCATTATTATTATTATTATTATTATTATTATTATTATTATTATTATAAAGTTACACAACATAGAGCTGCACGCATTGTATACTTCACCTGACATAATTAGGACCATAAAATCCAGACGTTTGAGATGGGCAGGACATGTAGCACGTATGGGCGAATCCAGAAATGCATATAGAGTGTTAGTTCGAAGGCCGGAGGGTAAAAGACCTTTGGGGAGGCCGAGACGTAGATGGGAAGATAATATTAAAATGGATTTGAGGGAGGTTTTTTTGGTAGGTTATTTTACGACGCTTTATCAACAGCTTAGGTTATTTAGCGTCTGAATGAGATGAAGGTGATAATGCCGGTGAAATGAGTCCGGCGTCCAACACCGTAAGTTACCCAGCATTTGCTCATATTGGGTTGAGGGAAAACCCCGGAAAAAGCCTCAACCAGGTAACTTGCCGCGACCGGGAATCGAACCCGGGCCACCTGGTTTCGCGGCTAGACGTGCTAACCGTTACTCCACAGGCGTGGACTTGAGGGAGGTAGGATATGATGGTAGAGACTGGATTGATCTTGCTCAGGATAGGGACCAATGGTGGGCTAATGTGAGGGCGGCAGTGAACCTCCGGGTTCCTTAAAAGCCAGTAAGTTATTATTATTATTATTATTATTATTATTATTATTATTATTATTATTATTATTATTATCATTATTATTATTATAAGAGCGAAGAGAAAGATAAAGCAAGTGAAATAAAGAATAACTGGCAGAAAGAGAAAAAATAATTGAGAAAAGGAAAAGGAACTTAAGAACGACATTTAAAAGAGTGCGAGAGAATAAGAGAAAGATGTTTACATGATAAAATTCTATAGAAGAGGTCACTTCAAATGCTAGGAGTGTGAAGATGAGTACAATTGAATATTTAACTCTGGGATTCGAGCATTTCTCTCGGAGATGTTACTCGACATAGCTAATTTGATCCAGCGTGCCATCTCCTCTTTGTAGCGAGGATTGCTTCTAATTGTGTCATTCAAGCATTGCTGTAATCAAGTACTTCGTTAGCTTGACATTTATAAATGCCAGGGCCTGAAATGCCAAAAGCGGAACGAGTTGTAGAATGGAGGAGACTATCTGGCAAGTGAAAATACTGAAAGTGTGAAATAAGTAGGAAAAAATGAATTCGTAGAATCCCTACATTTCCTTGCAACATCTAAGTGGATGGTTGTCCGTTTTGTAATAACCATAGGTGAGAATCATTAGAGTATAATCATAAAACAAACTTGTATTGCATTGAATATCGTAACCAGTGCAAGAAAATATATGCAGCATCCACTGTTCAAACCACTGAATGTAATGCATAGGCCTATACGATGATGATGTTAAAATTTCATTTAGTTTTCCAATAATTTTATGTTGTGGGTTATATCGGCCCGCTGTCGCTAAGAAGAAATGATGTGTTGTGGATTGCATCGGCGCACTTCCGCTAAGGAGCAAGATGCGTGTAGGGTATTGCAGAAATGGTAGCTGATTTTTTTTTTTCGAATATCTGCCCGCTTAAATGTTCAACGTTCCAATGAAAAATATATAAATAAATCAAGTTTAGTAAGAAAGGTTTAATTGGAAAGGAAGAAAACGAGGCACAAATGAAGAAAACATAAAGAGGATATTAGAGATAGAGAAATAACTCGTCCGGCCTTAATTAAGGATGACCACGAGGATCCTGAAATTAATAGCAAATATAATATAATGAATTAAATATGAATATTGTTATAAAAATAAAATGTAATAATTAAGCACCATTGATTATCAATTATAAAATAAAATCTTAGAAGTTGACTATAAAATTATACTTATAAATAAAAGATTTTATTTTAAATTAGCATATTGCATATCCTTAATTAAGACCTGAGTGGTATAAATTAAACTGTATAATCTGCAGGGAATCTTTAAGAATTTGCGAGATGATCTTTTATAATTTCAAAAGATGATATTAATAATAATAATAATAATAATAATAATAATAATAATAATAATAATAATAATAATTCTTTATTTATACTGGCATAGTTAAGGCCATAGGGCCTTCTCTTACGTTCTACCAGGTCACAAAAGTATACAAGCAGTGAAAATTTAACAACAAGTTAAAGAACAGAATACTAACATATTACAAAAACTAATAATAATAATAATAATAATAATAATAATAATAATAATAATAATAATAATAATAATAACATAGTAAAATCGACACTAAACAACATGAAATAACACCATAATAGAAAAAAAGACAGCAAAATACATTGGAATATAGTGAAAGCAACTCATTTAGTACAAATGGTTAATATGGAAAAACGTAAGGAAGAATATATCAAAATGGAATGTAATAAAATAATAATAAAAATGAAAATAAATTCGAAAATTAAAAAAAATCACGATAAAAAGGCTGTGATAATAAATTCATCGGCTGATAAAGAGAACAAGAAGGAGAAAGGAAGGAAAAAGAAATATATATTATATATATTGATAATTGTTTAAAAAAATTATATTCAAATTTTGGTAAAGAACTCCGAGCACCAAAAAAATAAACCTGTCACTGACGAATTGAAGAGATGGTAGGGAATACAAGGTTCATGAATAATCCCCTTTTCCTGATCAACCTGATGAGCTTGGTTTAGATCTCTCTCCATGCGTATAGTTGGATCTATGATAATAGCCTTTTGTTGTTGTCTGTTTATTGCTATTACGAGTATATCCGCTCCTCTGTGAGAGTCATCTTCAGAAATACAGTGGACTTCTTCATGAACTTCCCAACCCTTGTTCCGAAGAAAACATGCGATAGCTCCACGCACTCTATGATGCCTGTTGTTACGCAATAACTCTCCTTTCCGACAAAAGCCCAACACGTAGCCAAGAGTTTCTATCTCGTTGCAGCCATGTTGACGGCAACGGATCGAAAAATAATAGAGACAAAACTTAGGTAAGAATTTTATTACACAAGAAACGCAAATAACGACAGAAGAGCATTTCAACGAAAAGTTTAATAAGAAATAAGATAAATTATAAGGAAACATGTGAAAAATGAATGAAAGAATGAATGGGTGAATAAATAAATTAATTAATTACGTAATGAAAGATATAATATATAAAAAGAACGAAAAAGGCAGTTCAAGAAGTGAAGAGAAAAAAAACAGGAAATGTGAAACTAAAGATTAAATCAAATGAAAAAAAAAAATAAAGAGAAAGAATATTACAATATTGAATGAAAATTAGAAAAAGAAGAGAAAAATGTAAATTCTCAGCGGGGTCAGAAATTTTCTTGTAAAATTTCTATCTTGGGACTAGGAGAGATGGCGATGCACAACTTCTAATCAATCACAAATCTCTCCGCAGTGCATATGAAGAGAAGTCATATGTCACTGTTGATAGTGATTCGTCCGTCGGATGGAGACGTTAAGCCTGGCGACCCCCTTGGTGCTATTCGACAGGAGTAGGCTACGTGCCTGCACCGGGTTTTCCCTTCTCCCTTCCTTACCATCATCCTCACCATTTCCTACATTACACTTACACGAACACTTAACATACACTCATCCTAGTACACGACATAACTCTTCACAGAATGATACAAATCATGCATAACGTGGCCCGCCGAAGTGGTGTGCAACTTAAAAATGAGTCACAGTCCTGCCATCTATCTGCAGTATGCGGAACCCGAATCACGCAAAGTGAAGTGGGCAGGCATTAGACACACACATATTATTTTTTAATTGTTTTAGATTCAAGTAACATCGAAAATACATGAAAAACATTAAGAGAGAATTAAATATCGCATACTGTACATAAGTGAGGATATCAGGAAGTCCAAATAGTGCTCTAAAAGTGATAATTTTTAATCTGTTAATAAAACACGAATGTAACAGCTCAATTTCATTCTCTCTTTTTACTAAACTAGTTTTCAATGTATTTTAGGTAGGTCAACAAATGCCATTTCACATTATATGACATGTATTATACAAATTTGTTTATTTTGTGTTTAAAATCAATCATGACCCGTAAAATCCACCTAGCTACAGCTTGTACTTGTGTGGCTCGTACCGTATGGGCTATTCCATATGAAATCGATCAGTAAAAAACCTCGCATTTTTTAATACTCTAATTTTTCCCTATTTATACAAGGTGCTGAGGAGAGTGCATTTTCAAAAATATACTATCGAAAGTCAAACGGTTTTCGTATTATTGAGCGACAAATTTAGCGTATTTTATAAAAACAAGCCTCTTTCAGCGCTCAGAATTCTGGAACCATTTACTGCAGAACATTGAACGGGAGCTCATTTTGAAGCTGACATTTGGTAGGTTATGTTAAGAAGTAAGCCTTATTTTTTACTGTATACAGAGAGACAGATAATCTGATTTTACTTACTTTTAGGCTTTTTGCTCATTTGTAAAAAAGTAAAAAAAAAATTGAGAAAAAACTTTGCATTATTAAGAGGGATTCGGCATTGTTTGCTTAGTGGCTCGGCAATAAGTTTCGAGGGTATTAAATAGATTATTTTCACACGCCTAGACTTGAACGGCGCAGTACCGCACGCACTGGCCGACAGATAAAGATAAGCGAGCGTTGGGCGTCATTTTACTCCTGTGTTTATGAAAACTTGTGATTAAGCTAACCCAGTTATACGCTACTAGACGAAACATCACGTGTTCGTCTCCTGGCCTTGCTTGTCTCGGCTAAATCCCGCCTCACAGTCAGCTGGTTACTTCACGCGCGTACTATTTATTTTCTTTATTTGATATTTTCAATACTTTGTTATCAACGGTGCACCAGTAAAAAATATGTGTTTATTTGTACTTTCAATGCGGAATCTAACCATATATTTTTAAAATATTTTTTCGTGGGCAAAGGCGTCTTAATGAAGAAAAATTTAAATTTCTCCATTTCCATAAAAAGTAGGAAAAACTGTTTACATGTCAATATAAACTTTAATTTCTCAGCATCAAAATAAACCATGATTTTGATCATTAGGTGAAAGGGTTTCGGAGCTACAACAGTTTAAAGTTGCTAATTTTATGTAAATACGATACATTTAAATATTGGGTCATTCCATATCAAATCAACAAGGCACTCAACCCGACCGACTCAGATTTCTTTCAAATTTTGAGGGTTTGTTTGACCTGCCGCGCTAACTAAAACTGCCGAGTTTCATATGTCCTGTGTTTTTCGTTTTCTGTCAGTGGCGTTTCAAACATGAAGAAAAATCATATTTTTGTAAGCACGCCGCTTCAATTAAAATTATATATCTCAACAACGTCTCCAGATAAATTTACAAAAATTGGGTGATACATTCTTAATATGTGATAGTTTTTATTGCTTATATTGTTTTCTGCATGTATTCAATTACACTAAAAAAACATGGTGAAACAATTTTCATATATTCATATTTAAAAATGCAGGGGTTCTATTTTAATGAAAAAAATATATATAGTACGCCTCAATTAGTGATATAATGAACTGATAAGTTTCAACTTGGAATCATCATACGTTACAATATAATTATGTCCCACACATTCGTTGTATTTAATTATATTTGATCATATTCTTGAATGTCACTATGTAATTTAACATGTAGTACATAATTCGAATTTTTTAAATAATTACCTGAAATAAATTATTGTCACATGGATTTTGTTAAACCTGAAGTTCTGTAAGAAATGCTTACCTTTCATTGCTGAGAGGAAATAGCCTGATCATCTTTCCAGACAGGATGCTGCGTTGTTTCAGCTGCATTTTAAAACTGCTTAGCACGTATAATACCCATCCTAAACAGCAGGACTGTATGAAACTTGTGGTCCAGGAACTGCGGTGGATTTTGCAAATCGAAGAACAAGCATTTTTTCCTCTTCAGTATAGCCTTTTTTAGTCGCATAAACGGTATTAATGTTTGGGAGATGATCTCTTGTCCAGTCGTACAATTCCCTAGGTGTAGTTATTTGTTTATCGGATGGTCTCTGCAAACTAGCACAAGCCGCAAACCTTTTAAGTGTCCCACCTACAACATCGTAGGTCTTTTGCCATGCGATATGCAAAAATAATGCAATTCTGTTGGAAATCCAAAATCTTCTCCATGTAATGTGAGGTTCAGGAAATTTTTTCCTATTTTTATACTGAGCAGAGAATCCATCGGAGAAATATATAATTTTTGTGGTGAATTACAGATGTTTGTTTTAATGACTCCATTAGATATTTTTGAAACAGATGTACAGCTGTAGTGTCATATTTCGGGCAGTGTGAAATTATTACCAGATTTTTAATAGAGACTGTATCGGATGACGATTCGTTATGATATATTATGAAGGTATGAATGGTTGTTTGCACATTAGTCCTGTGATATGACTGAATTTCATCTTGGATTACGAAATAATAGTTTTCAGCGAAGTCGCATAACACAACAAGCAGGCATGGCTGTAGAAATGATTTCATATCACGTAGAAACTTACTTTGTCCAGATGATATAAATGAGTGAGTCAGTAAATCACAAAGTTTCTCCAAGAGACAGTCGAAAAATTTGTCTGTGGGTTTCATTATAGTCTCAAGCGTTGATCGGTCAGTCGTCATCCACTGCTTGTAGGTCACTGATTCACTGAAGTTTTATACGAAACATTTCTCTAAACCCTCTCTTATTTTGAATGTTTCAGGAAATCCTGTACATTTCCTGAACAAGCAATTTATATGAGGAGGATTGCACACCATAGTAGCCAAGAAATGTTAAGTTTGAAAGTATAAAGAAAAATTTTCTTGAAATCCACGTAGACCTGAAACTTTAATAAATTGCTTCCGGCATAAGTTTTACATTCTGATAAGGACACAAACACAGACAGTATAGTCCACTAACTCCAGCTAGAATACAATTTCTTGGTCAGGGTTAGAATTTTTAAACACTGCATATAATTAATTTCTGCTCATGTGATTTACTACCTGATTCTTTAATCACAACAAATATTTCTTACCAGGCATCATTCTGCTTATCTCTTCAGAACAACAGAATTCTTTAACTTTACCGGCAACAGCCGCGAGCAAGGGTTTTCCAGGTTTCGGATTTGGTGAACACAAAATTCCCTTTCCCTTTGCCAGGACTTTGGCTTTCCGAATGATGTATTCGAAAGCTGAAAGAAACTCTTTTTTATATTATTTACGCTGCAGCTTTTAGGTAGTAGTGTTAAAATGGTGATTTTCTCACTTTTACCTGAATTTTGAACATTTTCCTGCAACTGAGACAAAATTTCAGAATCAGAAAGGTCCTGGTTCCTCGGCATCTTTAATATCGAAGACTTTGTCTTTTACAATATTTTCAAATTTCTGTCTCTTATATTTCTCTTGTTGTAGCCTTTCTTGTGCAATAAGGAACACACCTTGGTCAAAAAGACTTGTATTTAATGAACTTACATTTGCTGTAGAGTCGACGTATTCTTAATTGCTAGAGTCATTATGAGGATTCTGCGTAATAGCATTATATTATATTTTTATTTCTTTGCGACACATACCGCACACCTTTTGTTCCTGTTTTAAATCAGGAAATACATTAAGCATCCACGATATAACACTTCTTAAATTTTTCCTCTAATTACAATGCCTTGATTTCTCGAAGGGATTGCAGCAAACATAGACCTATAACTTAAAACGCGACTCCATTACATCGCAAAAAACTACCACATACTATGAAAACTAACGACACTGCACTTGAAACAGATTGCACGTTTTGTATAAATTGAAGACTGTATAAACTGCCACTCGTGACGGCCTGACAGATCTACGACGCAGCTTATCAGACAAGTACGAACTCGCGCGCATGCAGTGTTGGTGTAAGACGGATTTAAGTGCTACAAACCAATACATTGATATATTTTTTACTGATATTCCTGAAACGTTTCCAAAATGAAACTTACACCAAGGAGGGAATATTCTTACCTCTATAACATACATTTTTCGCGAAATAATTTATGTCCCGCATTTATAGATATTTAATGTTAAAATGTGTTTCACGTGACCATTCAATAAAGAGTTCATTACTATTTTTATTGAAACGTATGATCCCTTAGCTTTAAAATAAGCCCAAGTTTAAGATTCTACCTCAATTAGAAGAGAAGTTATGAATTATTTTTATTGACATAGTATGCGACATTTTTACATTTTTTCTCGTATTGACAGAATTGCTGTATGGATATCGTGCATTATTGAGGGCTAAAATTTTACATAATTACTTAACTTAAGGTTCTTTACCATCCCACCAAATTTAATGAAAATCTGAGGTGCTCGGGTTGAAAAGTCCACTTTTTTGTGTTGATTTGACATGGAATGCCCCTATTTTTAATTTAAACACTATGAAGTTCTGATGCCTCAAACTTTGCACAAAGCATTGTATCACAGTTGTCAACGGACAGTAAAGGTTTCATTGTATTTAAAAATTGCAAAGTCAATTTTATCTGTATTTCGATCGATTTGAGATGGAATAGCCCGTAAGTTCTTCCAAGGGACTGTGCCGAGTCGTCTTGCAGGTATCGTTCGGGTCGACCTCGCCAGCCCTGAGTGACCGTCAGGAGTTCCCGCTCTTCTACCGGACCGTAGCGCCGGACTCATCGCACAATCCGGCACGCCTCGCCTTCGTCAGGGGTTTCGGGTGGGACACCGTCACCGCCCTCAGCCAGAACGAGGACGTCTACTCTTTGGTGAGATCGTGTTCCATACTCAAAAATAAACAGTTGGTCTTTCTCTACAATTATTTCGTCCAGTATTTTATGCAGAACAGTTAACCACAAAATAAGAATTGAACGTGTCAATCCATTGTATCGTTACAAGGTTTATCATAGGTTCAGGTCTCACAGAACATTAATGTTGCAGGCTGTGAACGACCTAGTGACGGAACTGGAACAAGCCAATATCACGTGCCGGGCCACCATCACGTTTGCAGAATCGGATTTCAAAGATCAACTTCGAATGCTTCGAGTAAGAACAGTAACAATGCCTTGGTGCTATTGTAGTCAAAGTTTTAATTTTATTTTTCACTAATCAGTTCTTATACATTCCCTTAATCATTCTCAAATATTTTCACTTTCCGAATAAAAGTCGCAATTATTCACATAATTTCTCTAATTATCTATTTATTAGTATTTATTATTTATTTATGTATTTATTTACTTATTTATTTATTTATTTATTTATTTATTTATTTATTTATTTATTTATTTATTTATTTATTTGTTTACATGCTTGCTCGCCTACTTGATTGTTTGTTTGTTTGTTTGTTTGTTTGATTGCTTCTTTGCTTCTTGCTTGTTTGTTTGCTTGTTTGCATGTGCCTTTGTTTGTTTGGCTGATTGTTTGCCTGTTTGTTTCCTTGCTTGTTTGTTTGTTTGTCTTTGTTTGTTGGCTTGTTTGTTTGTTTGTTTGATTGCTTCTTTGCTTCTTGCTTGTTTGTTTGCTTGTTTGCATGTGCCTTTGTTTGTTTGGCTGATTGTTTGCCTGTTTGTTTCCTTGCTTGTTTGTTTGTTTGTCTTTGTTTGTTAGCTTGTTTGTTTGTTTGTTTGTTTGATTGCTTCTTTGCTTCTTGCTTGTTTGTTTGCTTGTTTGCATGTGCCTTTCTTTGTTTGGCTGATTGTTTGCCTGTTTGTTTCCTTGCTTGTTTGTTTGTTTGTCTTTGTTTGTTGGCTTGTTTGTTTGTTTGTTTGTTTGTTTGATTGCTTCTTTGCTTCTTGCTTGTTTGTTTGCTTGTTTGCATGTGCCTTTGTTTGTTTGGCTGATTGTTTGCCTTTTTGTTTCCTTGCTTGTTTGTTTCCTTGCTTGTTTGTTTGTTTGTCTTTGTTTGTTGGCTTGTTTGTTTGTTTGTTTGTTTGATTGCTTCTTTGCTTCTTGCTTGTTTGTTTGCTTGTTTGCATGTGCCTTTGTTTGTTTGGCTGATTGTTTGCCTGTTTGTTTCCTTGCTTGTTTGTTTGTTTGTTTGTCTTTGTTTGTTTGTTTGTTTGTTTGTTTGTTTGTTTGTTTGTTTGTTTGTTTGTACCTATGTTAGGGTTGCTAACTTTCTCGTATTTTTCGGGATCTTTCATATCTCGCTCTATCTTATTTCCATATTCCTCATCCAGTATTTTTTCAGTTCTTTTTATATTCTTATAACAATGTAAAATAGTAATTGATGTTTACTATATTCTAATATTTTACACTTTTGTATTATATATCTCGTATTTGAAGATTTATTAGCATTTGTAAATGTAACTGGCATAATTCATCAGTTTGACAGGCTATAACTGAAATGAAATCCTTTTAAAAAATAAATGGACAAAATTGATAATGCAGTAAATCGGTATAATTCTTCGATTATTTCAACTGACATTACATTTTGCTCAATTGCATACCGTGCCAGACATAAAATGTATGTTAACGAAATGGTTTTCTTATATTGTAAAATATGATATAATATAGTTACAATTGCCATAAAAGTACAATAATGTTATGTTTGAAGTAATACTGATAACTGAATATAATTTTGTCCAGTGTCTAATTTCACGTGTCTTTACAAAAGTTAGCTAGTTGGCAGATCGCCACCCCAGCACAATTGTATTTCCTGTGTGTATGTTATCTATGTTATCTATGTTATGTATGTATGTATGTAATGGTATGTATGTAATGTAGCTATATATGTATGTATGTAGGTATGTATATAATGTATGTAATGTATTAAACATTTCACTTTTGCTTGTTGTAGGATCTTGACACAAGAATCATCATTGGCAGTTTTTCTCATGAAGTAGCGCCCAAAATATTTTGTGAGGTGAGTCTGTTATATTCCCGGGATAGAAAGCTGAATATTTAAAATCGCGTGATCCAGCACATATATATTAAATTTACTCATTCCTCAATATGATAGCCCAGAATTTTCGTATGTAATCCACAATTTCAAACTACTTATTTCAATACAAATAAAAATCCAGCGAGATCTCTCTTAAAACCACGAACATCGACAATTTCTCCTTTTCAGTCACCTGAAATAAATTTGACCTACATATCCATCTCCACATACCAAATTCTGATTCCCGAAAAATTGTAGTAGGAAACAATCAAATACGTGTAATATTTTTCTTATTCTCCATGAAACGGCTAAAATTCTAATTCTGATTTTCCATCGTAAGTTCTGCAATGTTAACAGTTCATCCATCAATGCCATAACGCCGAAAAAAGTGAGTAAATTTTATAAATTTGTGCTGTATCACGCGGTTATCTGTACTGTTCAGGATTAACGATCAATTAACACTGCTTCCTCGTACAGTTTTAAGGAATTTAAATGACATTTTCACTATCTCAATTCAGGCTCATCATCTTGGTATGTACGGATCGGATTACGCATGGATCCTGCAAGGCGGACCCAGTGACATCTGGTGGGAAAACGTGACAGAATGCCCCCAGCACCATTTGGCCGCAGCTGTGGAGGGCCTGCTTCTTGTCTCCAGCCACAACAGCATTGTTGGAGTCATGCCTTCTTATTCAGGGCTGGTGAGTTAAAACACTCACTTTAGCAATGGAAGGGTTTTATTTAATAACCATAGACCACAAAATACAAATTTGAAATATTAAGCATGTGATGAGTAGGGAGCGGATTTTTATGTGCTAAAAAATTTAAATATATTTATTTTTTATGTGCTAAAGTACGAAAATATTTGCTAAAAATAAAAAAAAAAAAAACATATTTTTTTACTTGCTTAACTTGAAAAAAAAATGTTACTAGGTACTCACCAATCACACTTGAGCATCAGTTGCTAGTAGTTGTCCGAGAATTGCACTGAACAACAAAGGTCATCTCCAAATTCTCCATCACAACTGCATGCCCATTGTCTCTGAACAACGACTTATACTGTGAAAACGATCTTTCCACATCACAGGACGTCAGACGTGCATATTTAAAGAGAGGAATGTCACAAACACCTACACCGTCAATTTCACCTACAGGCACACCAGCGAATAGGGATTATAAAGAATGGACACTTCGCGTCGTACCTTTGATGTAGCCGGACCGATTTCAATGACCTTCAAGCCAGTTAGAGCATGAGATTCTGCTTTCTCCCTAGAGTTGGCGCTGACATCACACCAGCTAGCAGTCGACACAGCGAAATATAACACATATAATTAATACATCTAGGTACATTATGTACTCAAATAAAATAAATTGGATCCATAAAATAATAAATCCTTCATTAACTGTAATGTCTAGACTCTAGAGTTCCTTTATAATGAGAGTTCAGACGTTGACCCCTACAAGAATTAAAATATGTAATGATTTGATAGCGCTGAAAATGGAAAAACAAAACTCTTACGAAAAACCATATACCTATATTATATTATATACAAATATTAAACGAATTCGATACTTAATTTTATAATGCATTGTATTATTTTATAAAATAATTTATGATATCCGAAATATAAAATATTATTATTGCAACTAGTTTGTCACTGAGAAATAAGGAAAAGCTGTTAACTTGAATTTATTTGAAGCAAAGCGTTACTGGATTATGCAATAAGGTAGGCGATGTTTGGATCCTGTGCCTTAATTCTATTCTCAATTATTATCTTAGCGTATGCTCGATTACACTACCGCTAGCGCTTGAAAGTGGAACTAGCCGCTGGCGCACAGAGAAACAAAACACAGGAAAATTCGTTCAGTGTCCATTCTTTATAATCCCTATTCGCTGGGCACACCCTCCAATACTTGAGCAACTTTACACATTTTTTTATATCCACTGTTTTGCCGTGAATGCACACGTGAAGCAGCGGCAATGTGCTTGTTTCCAGACAAATGTTGAGTTACCTGAGAGCGCTGATCTGCACTTACTGATTTACCACATGGTTGGCAAAATAACACTTTTCCGTCGGTAGTAAAAATGTTTTTAAATTCATCTACATAATGCTGTAGACGTAATCTTAAAATTCGATTTGATTTTAGGCATCTTAAGAGGCTAATATACACACGTCTTAACGTAAAAAAATGTTTCTAGCTACTGACTGACAATGTCGAAGAAAAGCTTCCTATAGCGACGCCACCACGTCTACACTACGCAGCTTATGCTTATGGTCCGATAACGGGGAATCACAAGATGTATTTCCTCACTTCATAGGCATGAACAAGAAGAGAGAAATTTGTTTAAATTAAATAATGTTTATACCCTAGCTCTTATCCGTTGTGTTTCACAAACAAAGCGCGGAATAAATTCATCTTCAGCAACAATAAACATTTCTAATTATGTGTTGCAAAATCTCTCCTCCTTGTCCATGTTAATTTATTCTCGTATAAT
Source organism: Periplaneta americana (assembly GCF_040183065.1). Classification (NCBI taxonomy): domain Eukaryota; kingdom Metazoa; phylum Arthropoda; class Insecta; order Blattodea; family Blattidae; genus Periplaneta; species Periplaneta americana. Next base: position 187,782,294 of record NC_091121.1, on the reverse strand, counting down.
AACACTGATATGCTACCTAGCAGTTCTCAGAACTTGAGGCGATACTATTACAAAAATGGATCACGGATACACCACACAGCCCATAGAAGCACGAAGCAACCAAGAATTCTTAAAACGATAACGTATTTCTGAGTGATATAATTGATTTAGTCTTAAAATATTTAAAAGTTCTTGTAACAAAATTATTTAAGTAAAAAAACTCCAAGATTTATGTGTTTATAATAGATTTTCTGAAAATATGTATTTACATAAATTTTTTGTGGAAATGTGTGTTTTTATGTGAAATAAAATTCGGGTTTTAAACTTGAAACTTGACATTCGGAATTTTTAACTTTGTTAATTGTGTTTTATCACACGCAAGAGAAATATTTAATTGCATAGGAATACGCGCCTTATTGATGAGCGTATTGTAGCGGCCATCTACTGAATTAGTTGTTAGTAAAAAAAAAAAAAAACATTGTCCTATGTTATAGGAGTGAAAATTGCCAGTGGTTTTCATAAAACAACCACAATCCAAAGACTGTTTTTTGTGAAAACAGCCATTGTGCAGGACGATAGTGGTATTTACAAATATCCCATTCATACCTTGAAACATTTATCCATATTATTTTAACTGTAGTAGATTGGCAGTACTGCTTCTTATGTACGCGGCAAAAGCCACCTCAGAGAAATACACTTTAGCACGTGAATTGTAGTATTAATTATGGAGTCGTTTTTAGGTGCAGAAGTAACCCCATGGAAGAGACGTAAGCAACGAAAGGTAAAGAAACAAGATGTAATAAAGAAAAAAGAAAATTAAAGGAGAGGCACACTTCAGCTATAATCTTTTCGCTGTAATAAAAATCCTAATGTAAACAATAGCACGTGACTGAAGTGAGTCTTCATTGGCCATAGTTTGACGCCATAGATTCTCAGTACGTGTTCCCGCCCACTGTTGTACATTCTGTTTCATATATATTATTATAATGTACCGAAGTACATATGATATTTCCATGCAGATATTCTGCGTCATCATACGATGAAAGAGTAATGGAACGGAGAAAAATTCTCTCCGGCGCCGGGATTTGAACCCGGGTTTTCAGCTCTACGTGCTGACGCTTTGTCCGTTCCATTACTCTTTCATCGTATGATGACGCAGAATATCTGCATGGAAATATCATAGGTACTTCGGTACATTAAAATAATATATATGATATGCGTAAATCACTTCGTGATTTAAGACGGCGCTTATTCCGTCGGATCCCGGCCAACTCATTACGAGTGCACCTCAGCACATGTGTGGACTTCGGTCCTAGGTTCATAGATATCTATGACGTAGTGCAGAGGGCGGCCACTAGAGGGAACCCAAGAGTTGGAACTTAAAACTGAGACGATTCTTCCGATGCCGGGGTGGAATCCGGTGTGGCTTAGTGGACAAAGCGTCAGCACGTAGAGCTGAAAACCCGGGTTCAAATCCTGGCGCCGGAGAGAATTTTTCTCCGTTCCATTACTCTTTCATCGTATTCTGTTTCATGTTAAACATTTCCAGTTACTCATTATGTAAGCTTAACCTCACTACTATGCATTCGTTTGCTTAGAAAACATTTACTTTATAATTAAATTATTTTAAACTTAGGTTTAAGGTCAATCGCTGCCGGACAAAGGACTTATTCCTTCCAAATCGGAGTCGTCAGAACTATCGTCGGCAGGATTTATTGCGAGACGGTCCACAACAGCGTCAGTTATCCCTTACAGCTGGAACATGCTGTCTGATTGACTTACGCTGAATAGGTAACGTGGGATTCAACTCACTTATTATATAGGAAGACTATTTGTTTTTCTCCGCTTTTGAGAGGGTTTCCACTCTTATGTTTAATAACCACACACACCGAGGATGCAGACGCAATACTTCAGTACCACGTGCCATGTGAACAACTACGAGCTCAAGTGACGCCAGCTTGTTACAAGAACGTACTACCTCGGTATTACTGTTGGTATTCATCCGCGTTCATAATAGATAACAAAATATAAATGTAGCTTTTCTTTTACATAGCGTTTTACATATGAGTGAAGTTATATGTTTCATCATATTTAGCAACTAGAATTCAATTTTTTAATTTCAAATAATACAAGATTATGGTTTCCAAATACGAACTATATTTTCCTGCGTCATGTCAGTGTTTCGACTGGAAGCCAGTCACGGGTATGACAGCAACGTGCTTATGTTTACATTAGGATTTTTCTTACAGCGAAAACAATACAACAGAGTATTTTTTTCTAAAAAAAAAAAATACATTGTCCGCAGTTACCTACATTCACACATGTGTTTCTATGAGATAATTTAAGTCATAAGTGTACTTCAGTTTTCCCAAGTTTCTACAACACCTTAAGAAATGACATGGTTAAAGTAAACAAAAATCACTCATCCCTCTTAAGTGATGTAGCCTATGTCTATTAGTTATATCAGAAAAAATATATATATTTAAAAAATAAAATCAAATCAGGGTTATTTATAAAACTCAAATCATTCTTTTAAACTTATGTTTCTTGATAAATCTGAGTCCGTATGCTTAGAAACCTTGTATATACTGTATATAAAAATTTCAGTACGATATCTTGAATAGTTTTTGTGGTAATGGGTGGTTAAATAAGCAAATTTAACGGTATAGGGCAGTTAATCTTCTCTCACATGAAATATATTGTATAAATGAAACTAGGGGAGAGTTGGGTAGTATCGGACATCGGGTAATATCGGACAATGCGTTTCTTTCATCTACCACCAGATCGTAATACCTGAATGACATGGTTACGTTTCTGTATGCGACATCACAGAAACGTAATCATGTTATACAGGTACTATCATCTGGTGGTAGAGGAAAGAAACTCACTGTCTGATATTACCCGATGTCCGATATTACCCAACTCTCCCCTATATCCATGTCTTACCTCGTAATAAATTAAATATTAGAAACCTGAACAATAACTGTGTACAGTAACAAGCTGTAGGCCTAATTCCTAATTGAAAAGGGTAATCAAATTTCTTTTTCAGACCAACTCGCGGTTTCTGGAGGAGTTTGAGCAACTCTCCCTGCCCGTGACCCGCTATGCCCCACAAACGTATGACGCAGTGTGGGCGATAGCTCTCGCATTGCGTGGGGCACAGGAGAGGTGGGAAGAAGCCAACATCTCGACATCTGTACACCAATTTGACTACAACCGCAGAGACATGGCAGAAGAGTTCTTGTCACAACTTGGACAACTTGACTTTCTTGGAGTTTCAGTAAGTTCTCATCTATGAAGTACGTTTAAATGCAATCTATGTTAGTATTCTATTGAAATTGTAGAGTTTCCAAGTCAAAACGATTGCACTGTAGTCACCAAATGCATGTAAACTTTCAGATAAATATTATAAACTCCAAAAGTTGGAATAAAATCATATCTTACACTGGGCGAAATAGCAAAGTTCGCAGATTCCTCTTACGCAGGCACGATGCTTGCGGTCATACTTGGCACATTATCGGTAAATCAACATATCACAAATTAATTATGTACAGTAATCTCAGACCTCGAGTGACATTTATTAGGACTATTTCGTGAATAAAATAAAAAATGTAAATAATATATCCCTAAAATTTCCTCACAAAATGTTAATAATTGTATATTTATGAATACTTAACCTATTCAGACATTGTGAAGCCGAAATAGATGAATAACGATTACTGCAATAAAGAAATTGAATGTTATTCAGTAATGCCAATTGAGAAAAGCGAAATACAGGTTTTAAATGTTAATTATATATACTGCGCTTTTCTCTTGTTATTATAACAGAAATACGTTTCCATTATCTGTTGAAATCATAATTTAATTTAAACATTTCATCGTAGTATTATTACAAATAACCTGATTAATACATTAATTAAAGAACAATTGTTATGAAGGAGTGTCATTTTCTTTAGATATAATGGACATGGAATTAGAAGATGAAGATGTACTGTAGATGTGGAAGTAGGATCTCGCACTTTATTTAGTACAATGGATTCATGCTCTTCAATTTATGTGGAAACAGTTGGCGACACTGACTAAAGAAAAGGACAGCCATGCGATAAATTGATAGTGATAAATCGAGCTGCATAAATTATCGCAATGTATGATTGTGATTGGTTGGGATTCAGAATTGCATTACACTTCATTGGCCGAAAATGGAATGACGTCATATAAACGAAATAGTCAACAGTAATATTACAAGTGCTCATAGTTTTCTGATATATTCATTGAGCTTAACGAATGCTTCTTGTCATGATAATTATTTCGAGACCGACATGAATTTAAAGTTAAATGAAAATTATCACCATGAGTGGTATTCGGCAAGAGAATTTACACGCGAAAAATTAATCTTATTTAATGAATGCATTCCATTATGTTTCTCTGAAAACAGAGGTTATACATAAATACCTAAGCCTTCTGAAAGAGACCCTGTTGGAGAGGAAGCTTGCTTTTGCATTTTTCCTTGAATTTTGTCTCTGGGGAACTCTAAAAGACAAAGTATGCAGAAGTAATACACATTCCTGAAAGAACAGAAAATAGCATTCTGGAAAATATCTCGTTCCTTTCTCAACAGAAACTGCAGCAAATGACGCATCACTTTTTAACTCTTTGGCGCTCGAATTTTTTGTGCATAAAATGAAGAATACTGATTTTAAGTCAACGCTTAATTTAGAAAGAAAGCTCTCGATGGAACCAGTTGTCCAGGAATTAAATATATTAATATCTCATTTTAACGTGCCTACTGAAGTTTACTTTCGGTTTTTTCAACGATATATAAGTAGTTACTGTAGAATGAAGTTGACCTTAGGGGTTAAGTTAAACAGTTGCGACAAATATTTGGAACAAGGAGGGAGACGGATTCAGATTATACTTTCCTAATTTGACTGCGTAAATGATGATGACTGCATATACAGCGAGTCTCTACTATTGCGACTACCACCACCATATTCATTATTCAGAATATTTTATAATTGCTTCCTATATCCGAATTTTTATTTACAATGAGATATTTTTAGAGTCTAATCAAAAAATATTTATTTAAAAAATTGTAGGCTTCAGAAAAGATATAGATTAATAATAAATAGACCACTTAACTTTACGCACTAAAAAACTGAAATTGCTGTATGCGTCGAACTATGCGGTAAAAACTGTTGAATTATGCGTTAAAAATAGAAATATATGAGTAAAATATACATTTTAGACGTTTGATAATACAATATAAATGAAAATAATTTAAAGTAACAAGTGTTAAGACGCCATATTGCACAGAAGACGATTTTTGCATCAATAAAAATCATTTGCCTTCAGAAACTACTGCTTCTATAAATCTTTTCTGCTACTTCTTTCTTTCTTTCTTTCTTTCCTTCTTTCCTTCTTTCCTTCTTTCTTTCTTTCCTTCTTTCTTTCTTTCTTTCCTTCTTTCCTTCTTTCTTTCTTTCTTTCTTTCCTTCTTTCTTTCTTTCTTTCCTTCTTTCCTTCTTTCTTTCTTTCTTTCTTTCCTTCTTTCTTTCTTTCTTTCTTTCTTTCCTACTTTCTTTCTTTCTTTCCTTCTTTCTTTCCTTCTTTCTTTCTTTCTTTCTTCTTTCTTTCTTTCTTTCTTTCCTTCTTTCCTTCCTTCTTTCCTTCCTTCTTTCTTTCTTTCTTTCTTTCCTTCTTTCTTTCCTTCTTTCTTTCCTTCTTTCCTTCCTTCTTTCTTTCTTTCTTTCCTTCTTTCCTTCTTTCTTTCTTTCTTTCCTTCTTTCTTTCTTTCTTTCCTTCTTTCTTTCTTTCCTTCTTTCTTTCCTTCTTTCTTTCTTTCTTTCTTTCTTTCTTTCTTTCTTTCTTTCTTTCTTTCTTTCTTTCTTTCGGCATGTTGGCCGTTAAACTTGCAAGCAGATCGATGTAAATTGTAAAATGTTTTACGTGATTCCATGCCCGAGAACTTACATTTTGGACTCAAATTCCAACAATGAGAAACATCGTCTTAAGGAAGCTATGAAGTTGATATGAGAAATATGTGTAGTACTTTTCTGTTGTTAGTACAGCAGTAATGAGAATGATTGTGAATTATGGAGAAATTTTGTAATTAGGCCTATGATCTCTCTGCCAGTGAAACATTCGGCGTATCTTTCGGTAATAAAATGCATCTTTATGCTCGACCATGCCGAAATGTAGTAATTATACACCTGGTAGTAGCCCTTTAATGGACCTCATTAAAGTACACCTATTTATTAAAGTTCAGGTGTTCAGCCAATGACAAGTCACCTCTGTACCGTTATGAAACCGCAAGTATCGATTATTCTTGGATATGCAATCGAAAGTCAATTAGCGAAAAGTCACGGAGGCTGGAAATTCAATACTGTCGCAGAAGGTTCTATTCTGTTACACTAATAATTAGCGTTAATTGTAAATAATATTCAAATAAATTCAATTTGTCATCTTGTTTTTCAATTCTAAATCAATTTCCAGGTTATATCAGAGTAATGTTCATCTTATTCTCTATCAAGGCCAATGACATTCGGCCTCGGAAAAAATCAATACTTTCGCGTCTGCGCACATCTCACAATTCAGGTCAGTTCGCACATAACCATAACATGACCTAATTTTGAATAATTTCAAGTTAGAAATATGGTCGAGCATAAAAAGTCGTATGAAACTTGCCTATAATGCTAATTAAGACGCTCGTATGAAAATTATGAAACTCGCTTGCGCTCGTTTCATAAACAAACATACTTGCGTCTTAATTACTACCATTATAGGCTCGTTGCATAATGTACTATTATCATGCAGTATTTATAAGACAGATCGGAGTAATGTTATATCACTCGAACATCACGTTCAAATAAACATTGTACTCTGTAATTTTAGATGCGAGAATCGATTTTTATAGTTGCTAGCAATCAGTTTTTATTATGAGTATACCCAGATTACGATAAGAATTACATAAAAAGTTATTTGTATACAATATTTACATTAAAACTGATTCGTTGAGAAAAACAAAATATGTCATACGAAATTTCCTGAAGTCGCTATTTCCAACAGGACCACGATACATGGGCTTGTAAATAAAACAAATAGCAACAGGTCAACTTGGATAAGAAAACGAAACGACGATGCTGGGTGCTAAAGAAAGAGAAGTTAGATGAAACTGCAAATCGTTCTCCCGAACTCACACTATGTGACTTGCTTGCGGGGAAATTTAAAGAAGATAGTATGTAAGAACGAACTCACACTCTGAAAGTTCAACAGATCTGAACGACAATATTAGGAGCAAGTTTTTCTCATAAGGCTACAACATGCTTTCCTATACATTCTGACTTTTCCTGGAAATCCTCTCACCTCCAGGTGCCGGAGGAGATCGTTTTCAGAAGCTGCTGTAAAATGAGCGAACGCTGTTATTACTAATAACCGGATTTTTATGTAATATCAAGGTGTGAAATATGTACATATTTATGTAAGAAATATAAGCTGAATATGTACCAAAATATGTAAAATCATGAAAATATTTAATATCAATATTCTGGCAGGTATAGGGTAGGTAAGACTGTCCAGTTGTGATTTCATTGAGCATCCGACTTTTTTTACACACTTGACACATTACTATTTTTCCATCTATAGTGAAAGCTTCGGCCATTACAATCCACGATTTTAGTTTTGTCATTAGGGTTGAAGATACAGAGGCCGTTTTAGTTAGTTAAAAGCAGTAGATAAACTCACTTGCACTTTATACTGTAAGTACTAAAACTAGAGAACTGAGTGAAATGAATGACACAACAGTACTGCAAGCACTGTTTCGCTTTACTGGATTAGGAGAAAATAAGAGGAGATGTGGAACACATGCATTTTAGCTGTTCCCTGTAAGAAACAAAGTACCTACTAAAACCTCAAACTATAGACTTTCACAAACTGTTGTTCGAAAAGTGACATTCTTGTCTCATTCATAAGGGTAGGATTATTCCAGCCTAGAACTATACTTTCTGATTGCTCGGAAAATCCCATTTCCGTATAGATCTACTAAATTTAAGGTAAAGAGGTCAAGCAATAACCTGAAAAGCTATTTATTTTAATCTTTCAACATCTTTCCATTTGTTCATTTACTCCAGCTTCTTTTCAAAATTCGGCTACTTTATTGCGGCTCATGTCAGACTTGATACGGGTTTTCCTTGGAAGGATTAGGAAGAGGGTGGGTAAGGTTGCAAATTGCATGAGAACGACTTGTTAAGATGTGTGCAGAACAATTATAGTTCGAGACAAATCATCTCGTCCTTGTACCACTCCACCGCATGAGTGAGGCAACGCTACTTTCTGAGTGATTTTTACAATACAAAGTATGAGAAAGGTTGCCTTTTTTCACTCATATTTACAGTGGACGGTACGGGGTGAGTGCCTCTATTACTTCCTGGAACAAAGGTCGTTATGTTTCATCCTGAAATATATCCTTTCTCGGATAAGTAAAAAAGTATTTTTAAATCTGTGTATTTCAAATTGTAAACTTCCCCAACAGAAGTTTTTCTTTTCCCTTCAGAGAAGTAAAAATGAATAAAACCCCTAAATATGTAGATTTATGTAATACCAAGCCATAATATGTAATGTGGGGTAAATATGTAAAAATATGTAGTATCAAATTTTAATATATTAATGGTAATTACAAGATTCGCAAAGATTTGTTTTTTATATACGGTTAGGTTGAAAGGAATATAATATGTAATTACATAAAAATCCGGTCCCTAGTTATTAGCATATTCGTACAAATACAACCTTGCCTGCGCTTCTACCTAAGTAAGCCGCAAGATTTGCAGCGAAGCGCCCACTTCCAGACTGTTGTGCAGCTTAAAAGTGGCGCTATGAAAACAAAAATAAAATGTTTGAGATTCTAATATGTGGTAGAATCATTAGTTTTTAACGTATTGCAATATAGAAATAAAATAGGCCCGATAACATAAATCGTGAAAATTATTGTGATAAAGTTTTTTTAAGTGAAAAGTTCTCATTAAGTTATCTATATATATAATTTGAACTGGTAATGGAAATTAAGGGAAAACGGCTGAATGGATTTTAATGAGTGACCCGTCATTTTGAAGCTTGGCATCCAAGGATTTTCAGAAAAATAGTAACTTTCGATGAACCGTTAGTTTTCCTACATAGTTTTCCTATTTTCAAAAATCCATCTCTCGTAAGTTTTGAGAACTAATTGCATTTCAGAATAAAACAAAACAGACACTACAATAAACAATATTACACGAAGGCCATGACCTGCAGGATTGCTGACATATTCAGAGTTCAGATGGCTCAGATTCTCTGACACAATACCAATATACGGCCAATATGTCGATCTTCATTTGTGTAATTTGTTGATACCGTATAAAAACTTCAAGACTTACAGGTCTGATTCTCTGGTCTGTAGTTTTCTGAGAACAGCTATGTATTGGATATTAAGAACTACAAAACTTAAGAATGTTTGATGACATTATTATCATTAAAAATGAAATATCATTATAGTTAATGCAATTACTTGAGTATTTGTCACTAATTATACACATTAATGCTATATTGATGATATGAAAGTGAAACTTTTTTGGGTTTCATATAAGTAGACGCAGAAAAAAAATAATTTAAATTTGATCTTCATTTCTATAATTTACTGAGTAACGGCTATATATGTATATAAGCTATTTTGAGGATTTCAGTATAATAATTGTTTCAATCATCACTGATTAGAAAGAGTGATTGTATGTAAGCCACTTTCCTGCCTCTATGTCATTTGTTGGTTCGTCGTCCGGCCGTAATCTATGGACAGCTATTTCTCCTAAAAAAATAACTAATTTTGCTCATACTGAATATTCGGGTTTTCTATAGCACGCGACACTCAAGGTTACTTTAAGGGAAAAAGTATAAAAATGGTCTAATTTTCAGAGGGAAGATGTTTTGAATGTGAAGAATTCATATAGAATGTCATTTGACTTGAAAACATATTAAAAATGGCAAAATATGGTAAAGAATTTATCGGTGTAGGTAAACTAAAAATGATTATTCAACAAATTCATGGTCAACCTTCACGTTCCCGTAAAACATATCATAACTTCAGTCATCCAAAGCTTACTGTAATTATTGTCACCATCATATTAACAGAAAGCGTCTGCCACGTTAAAACAAGATAGAGATGGAAAATTACCATTGTTGAACTCTTTCGCCTACTACGTCTGTCATTGACTAGTTTTTGTCCTGCAATTCGTACTAAAAGCAAAAGTTCATATTCTATTTTCTATTAATTTAATAACATACTAACTCTGTCTGACACAAATTATTCATCTTCAGTAGAAGCCAAAAAAATGTATCTCCTATCGTCACTTAAGGCTGGACCACAATAAACCGGGAACGGAAACGACAACGAAAACGAGAACGGAAATATTGTTAAAATAAATGTATTTAAATGTGAGAATTCACAATTAACGAGAAGCTTGACGGAGTCCGGGAATAAACGTGACGAAAATGAAAGAAATCTCCGATTCACCCAAGCGGAGTGATACAGTCAAGAAGAGAAGAAGATATATAGCTACATTAGGAACGTTTTGTCAGTGGCATATTTAATTTATTTATTTATTTATTTATTTATTTATTTATTTATTTATTTATTTATTTTGTAAATAAAGAGTGTCCCAACAAGAACACCGGATTTAATAATGTTAATAAATAAATAAAAATAAATAAATAATAAATGCAACAAAACAGATAACAGTTCCGCCAACCCAACAACAAGACAATTACGCAATGTCCCAACAATATTTTGTTGTCATTGGGTTGGCGACACTATTGTCTATTGTTATCTATTTTTCGTTGCATTTATTCACATTAAAAACAGTGTTCTTGTCGAGACGCCCTACATAGCCTAATATTACATATGTTTGTTTTATATAAAAAATCTTGTATGTACAATATGTTATTAATTATCCAGTATCCAGAACTGTTCACAGCTATGCTCTAAATCAGGCATTTTCTAACTGCGGCCATGACTAATGAGAAAGATAACGGCGCGAGTCGGAGTCACATGATTATCATGGTCTAGTCACGGCCATCTTGACAATATCCTAATATAAATACATGCTCAAAGTTCTAAAAAAAAAATAAAGACAAACACAGTAACAACAAAGGAATTGCTAGGCCTATATTAAACTCATGTTAAACGTGCATTTATATATAAACTTGTTCAGTGTTGGCCATGTTATGACTAAGAATGTGACGTTGCGTCGTAGCCAGTCTTTCTCGTAGCCGCGCTGCTAGCTCTGTGACATCATACGTCTCTGCTCTCGATTCCTTGAGAGGGAGTGGCAGTGGAAGAGATGGAGATGTTTAAATAGCGGAGACACAACATTACCCTCCCTCACATGCTCTACTAGCTCTGCTCCGAGAGGGGAAACTCGCTCCGGCGTCACAAGTTGACCAGTTGAAAATGACTGCTCTAAATCAACCAATGGGATTAATAAATTTGTTAAATAAATGTACAGAATTTATTTTACTGATTATTTAATTACTCATGTCAATAATAAGTTCTTTACTGACTTCAAAATAATTCAATTTGTAATTCGGTAAATTGAATAGCAGTAGTATATATTTTGATTATTGAATTAATTTTGTCATGTGATCTTTGTAATGTCTTTGTACTAAGCGTTATAAATATATTACTTCTTCTTTTAAGGGACCAGTATCTTTCAGCGGTGCAGACCGCGTTGGGATTTCTGCTTTCTATCAAGTGCAAGGTAAGATCTTTCAATTTGACTTGTATAGTTCAACAGTTTGAGTATGTGTATCAGAACTAGCAATTGCTATTTTTTTATTATTTCCATAGATTATATTTCTTTGCCCACTGGATCTATTACGACTCCTCAAACGAGGCTTTTCTTCCACTTTCATCAGTTACTTCTGACTCATAATGTCAACGCTTTAACGTCCGTGTCAAAATTGTATCTTTACATTGGATTTTAATCTAGAAAGAACGACTTTTTTTTTTTTTAAGAAATTCACTAAGTCGTCATCGTGGAGATTTATAGCCAGAATATTTTTTGTGGGTAGTATTATCAGTCTAATTACGAACTCTAATCTACAGATGGGAAAAAATAACAGGAGACATAGGTGCGATATAAGCTTTTCCTCACATTTCCCGAAAGCAGCATATTTGAAGGAATTTATTAAATAACATTTTCCAGAAGAACTTTCCCCATTTCCTTAACCAAATTTGTGAATTTGTATATTTTCAGACGAAATGAAATTATTATTATTGTTATTATTATTATTATTATTATTATTATTATTATTATTATTACTGTCTTTTCAATGTGTAGACTAGTGCTCTTGGCAAAGACTTATCATTTATGTATTCGTTCAGAAATTATACTTAATTTTCATTGTACCATCACTATTATTCTCATAGTATAATATATCATAGATTAAAGAAAAATTCGTTCAAGATTGTTTGTTTATTTTTATTTTTTCCTTATTGTTATTTTTATTTTGTTATTTATTTATATGCATCCAGTGATTAAGATTAAAATTTAATTTATTTATTTCAATTTTTAATTATTGTTATTATTATTATTATTATTATTATTATTATTATTATTATTATTATTATTATTATTATTATTATTGTATTCAAAATTTAATTTTGTTTATTCTATATTAATACTGTAGCACTTGTGTTGGGCTATCATTGGCCCATGGCTGTTGTCCAGCACATTAATATTTGAATAAATAAAAGAAATAAATAAAATAAAAAATTATTATTATCATTATTATTATTATTATTATTATTATTATTATTATTATTATTATTATTATTATTATTATTGTATTCAAAATTTAATTTTGTTTATTCTATATTAATACTGTAGCACTTGTGTTGGGCTATCATTGGCCCATGGCTGTTGTCCAGCACATTAATATTTGAATAAATAAAAGAAATGAATAAAATAAAAAATTATTATTATCATTATTATCATTATTATTATTATTATTATTATTATTATTATTATTATTATTATTATTATTATTGTATTCAAAATTTAATTTTGTTTCTTCTATATTAATACTGTAGCACTTGTGTTGGGCTATCATTGGCCCATGGCTGTTGTCCAGCACAGTAATATTTGAATAAATAAAAGAAATAAATAAAATAAAAAATTATTATTATCATTATTATCATTATTATTATTATTATTATTATTATTATTATTATTATTATTATTGTATTCAAAATTTAATTTTGTTTCTTCTATATTAATACTGTAGCACTTGTGTTGGGCTATCATTGGCCCGTGGCTGTTGTCCAGCACATTAATATTTGAATAAATAAAAGAAATAAACAAAATAAAAAATTATTATCATCATTATTATTATTATTATTATTATTATTATTATTATTATTATTATTATTATTATTATTATTATTATTGTATTCAAAATTTAATTTTGTTTCTTCTATATTAATACTGTAGCACTTGTGTTGGGCTATCATTGGCCCATGGCTGTTGTCCAGCACATTAATATTTGAATAAATAAAAGAAATAAATAAAATAAAAAATTATCATCATTATTATCATTATTATTATTATTATTATTATTATTATTATTATTATTATTGTATTCAAAATTTAATTTTGTTTCTTCTATATTAATACTGTAGCACTTGTGTTGGGCTATCATTGGCCCATGGCTGTTGTCCAGCACATTAATATTTGAATAAATAAAAGAAATAAATAAAATAAAAAATTATTATTATCATTATTATTATTATTATTATTATTATTATTATTATTATTATTGTATTCAAAATTTAATTTTGTTTCTTCTATATTAATACTGTAGCACTTGTGTTGGGCTATCATTGACCCATGGCTGTTGTCCAGCACATTAATATTTGAATAAATAAAAGAAATAAATAAAATAAAAAATTATTATTATCATTATTATCATTATTATTATTATTATTATTATTATTATTATTATTATTATTGTATTCAAAATTTAATTTTGTTTCTTCTATATTAATACTGTAGCACTTGTGTTGGGCTATCATTGGCCCATGGCTGTTGTCCAGCACATTAATATTTGAATAAATAAAAGAAATAAATAAAATAAAAAATTATTATTATCATTATTATTATTATTATTATTATTATTATTATTATTGTATTCAAAATTTAATTTTGTTTCTTCTATATTAATACTGTAGCACTTGTGTTGGGCTATCATTGGCCCATGGCTGTTGTCCAGCACATTAATATTTGAATAAATAAAAGAAATAAATAAAATAAAAAATTATTATTATCATTATTATCATTATTATTATTATTATTATTATTATTATTATTATTGTATTCAAAATTTAATTTTGTTTCTTCTATATTAATACTGTAGCACTTGTGTTGGGTTATCATTGGCCCATGGCTGTTGACCAGCACATTAATATTTGAATAAAGAAAAGAAATAAATAAAATAAAAAATTATTATTATTATTATTATTATTATTATTATTATTATTATTATTGTATTCAAAATTTAATTTTGTTTCTTCTATATTAATACTGTAGCACTTGTGTTGGGCTATCATTGGCCCATGGCTGTTGTCCAGCACAGTAATATTTGAATAAATAAAAGAAATAAATAAAATAAAAAATTATTATTATCATTATTATCATTATTATTATTATTATTATTATTATTATTATTATTATTATTATTATTGTATTCAAAATTTAATTTTGTTTCTTCTATATTAATACTGTAGCACTTGTGTTGGGCTATCATTGGCCCATGGCTGTTGTCCAGCACATTAATATTTGAATAAATAAAAGAAATAAATAAAATAAAAAATTATTATTATTATTATTATTATTATTGTTGTTGTATTCAAAATTTAATTTTCTTTCTTCTATATTAATACTGTAGCACTTGTGTTGGGCTATCATTGGCCCATGGCTGTTGACCAGCACATTAATATTTGAATAAAGAAAAGAAATAAATAAAATAAAAAATTATTATTATTATTATCATTATTATCATCATTATTATTATTATTACTACTACTACTACTACTACTACTACTACTACTACTACTAAATAGTAGACTTTACACATATTATATGTCCCTGCAATAGAGAGGAGTCATTGTTATATATTTATGATAGCGGATATATATTTTGTGTGATATTACAAGTTAGAATATAATGTTTTTTTTAATGATTTTAAGTAACTGCCTAATGCTCCGAATTTATCATTTAAGCCATTATCCTTGTTTTTGTGGTAGCATGGTACCATCCCTAAATTAAATCAGATAAGTGTTTACAAAACAGTACTGTACTATGTATTTTAAGTAGTACTGTTGATCGATCAAAATATTTAATCGATTAACTATTTGAATTCAATCGATTAATCGATAGATTTGATCGTTTTTTTTTCTTTGTGCACTAGGTGGGGAAGTATCAAAGGTGGCGCTGTTCTATCCATCAACAGACCACATGGACTACTCCTGCCCTGACTGCAGACCACTTGTGTGGCAGGGTGGCCAGGTACCCATCGCCAAGCGGGTGTTCAAACTCCGAGTCGTGACCATCGAGCCTGCAGCCTTCCTCAGCATAACATGTCTCGCTCTCATCGGCATCACGTTGGCAGTTGCTTTCCTTGCCTTCAACTTGCACTTCCGCAAACTTAAGTGAGTTCTTATTTTTAATATACCCATAATACATTGCATACATTTTATATTTCTACGTTAATATGTGTGCAGTTGCGCTGTACACTATCGCATCCGCTCTGCATGCGCGAGCGTGGAAAGATAAATTGTATGAAGTAGATTAATAAATGCGCCCTGTGCTTTAAAATATCAAAAGAATTTACAATGTTAGAAAATATCCTTGAATTTGTCTTTCAAACAATGCTCCAAAATATGTGATCGGTAATGGCCTAGATCATATTATATACCCAAATTGCTCGGCGTTATAGGCTTGCTAATTTGTAACCATTAGATTGAGACTCTTCAGTTTAACTTGCATTTGAAAAGCGAACACCGACCACTAAAACCACGTATTGCTTAAAACTTTATACAGGGTGTTTCAAAAGTGATGGTCAGTAATTTACAGATTAAAAGTACAAACTAACCCAAACAAAACAGCTCCAATACGCATCGGTCCGCAAATTAACCATTGTCAAGATAATGCACATTTTCTGTTGAGATTCCTCACTGATTAAGAGCAGACGTACAGACATTCCTAACTGAATTATACCTAGAGCAGGTTTTCAAAATTCTGTCCATGCATCTGAACGCTACGTTGTGCTCTTCTCTGTAGCGAGTTCAGAATTCTCTCTGGCAGTCCTGGACCATTCCTTATTTGCTGCAAGGCACGTTCAATCCGAAATCGCAATTCCTGAAGTGTGTTGACATCAGAAGCGTAAACCAGACTTTTTTATATGATCCCAAACACAAATATATTTGGATTTAAATCCGGTGACCTAGGAGGCTATAGTACGGACCTTTTTCCTAAGTGATATCGCACGAACAGTTAATTCGCGGAACAATATTTATTAGAGCTTTTTGCTTCTTTCAGTTTGCACTTTTCATTTGTAAATTATTTATCATCACTTTTCAAACACTCTGTATATAGGATATATTTGCCTTAAATATTAAAATAGAATATTAAATATTAAAATAGAGGGTGATTCATAAATATCTGTAAAAACTTTATGGGTATAATGTAGAGGTAAAATTAAAACTAAAATGTTATTAAACAACTTTTCCCGCAAATCCTTACTTTCAGAGTTATGATGCAAAATGTCCTATCTTGCTAGGCGTCAAAAACAAGGGCCAGTAAAGCCTTCTATGTGTAATGATTGCCTACATAGCGACTGCGTTAGATGTTTGTTATTCGTACACCCCTATTACGTACAGTTGATTTCGACCTGATAAGATTACGTTTACTGTACGTAGGTATGTACAGTAGTAGCAAAAAAACCGGACCGACCCTTGTAGCTGATACAAAAGAATCCTGTGCTGTGTATTGTGTCAAACTGCGATCATTTCAATATGGATAGTGAAGCCAGAGTTAAGTACTGCTATTTAATGTAAAAATACGCAGTTATCTTTGCCGAATAGAGGTAGAAATGTAATATTGATGCCAGATGAAAATAAAACTCTCAAAGTTTTTTCGTCTGTAAGTTTGAGGCACTGAATGAAACAAAAGACGGTAAGAATCGAACAAATGCAATAAATTTCATTGTTACAATTAATTATACAAGATAGATGTGTTTTGCGACTAGCAAAATTTGAACCTGTGACTCTGAAATCAGCTACAAGAGACGGTCCGGTTTTTGGCCACTAATGTTTATTTATTTATTTATTTATTTATTTATTTATTTATTTATTTATTTATTTATTTATTATGGTGTAGTTAAGGCCATCAGGCCTTCTCTTCCACATCACCAGAAATACAAATACAATAATAGAAATAAAAAGGAAACAAATACACTATAAACAAAGTAAAGCCACACAAAAATATACCCAGGTTGCAGTCACACAAACTTTAAATGAGTGATTAAGTATCATAATTAATTGTATCCTAACTAATTAACTAACATAAACAAGAAACTTGCAATTTTAATCTAGAGTAAAAAATTAAAAAAAAAAAAAAAAAGCACAAATCAACACTGTACTGTACTGATCTTAGAATTTTACAGACCCCGTTCAACTCATTCCGAACTGTTTCATAGCTATTTTGATATCACTGCTGTAATTATCCTACGTTCAGAATTTGTGTGACATAAACAAGCGCCTTCAGACGACCCCAACGGTAGAAGTCTGGTGATCTGGCTGGCCGCGCAACTGGTGTTGCACGATCTATCTTACCGTACACAACTGAAACCCACTGAACTAACGATAAAATGAATGTGTACCTACGGGACATGGTGACTGTAGGAACTGCAACAGTGCCATACAACTAAACATACCTACGTACAGTAAACAAAGTCCTATCAGGTCGGAATCAA
This sequence comes from Periplaneta americana, assembly GCF_040183065.1. Lineage (NCBI taxonomy): Eukaryota > Metazoa > Arthropoda > Insecta > Blattodea > Blattidae > Periplaneta > Periplaneta americana. Next base: position 187,764,264 of record NC_091121.1, on the reverse strand, counting down.
CTGTAGTGGGGTGTACGAATAAGAAACATCTACCGCAGTCGCTATGTATGCGAACGTGACACAGTTGAAGGCTTTACTGGCCAATGTTTTTTATGTCTGATAAGATATGGCACTATGCATCATAACTCTCAAAGTAAGGATTTGCAGGAAAAGTTGTATAGAACATTTTAGTTTTAGTTTTACCTCTACATTACACCCACAAAGTTTTTACAGGTATTTATATAACACCCTGTATAGTGAAGCAGATCTTCAGTAACTTCGTTTGAATGCTCGCCACTGAACTAGCCTCCTATGGTTTATTCGTGGGCAACGACTTTGTCAGTAAATTGATTTACGCAACTGGCTTCAAGTGGGTGAATGAAAAACAGTCAAGTGCCCGCCGTTAGATAAAAAAAAAATACAAATTATCCTTCCAAAAACCAAGATAGTAATTTGCAAAATGCATTAGAACCATAAAGAAAAAAAAAACAATCATATCTTAATACTGCTTAAGTGTATCTTTAAAATAAATGTTTGAGATACTAATAACTTTCTACGATATTATAATAATATCTCACTATGAAATCATAACCATCTTTTATTAAATTGTGTTATTTTCTTCACAGGTACATCAAGTTGTCATCTCCACGATTAAACAACATGGCAGTTGTGGGCTGCATCTTAGTGTACACTGCAGTCATTCTGCTCGGCCTAGACCACGCAACACTCCCAACTAACACTCATTTTCCAGCTGTGTGTACGGTAAATATCGATCAAGCACTGCAGCATGGGCTTATAAATAAAATTCTGCTATAAGCTACGGTCATGGAGAAACTTGAGAGGTGTGCCTTTCATCGCCAGCAAGTAATTCATAAGGGTAAACTTGCAAGTCTACATGATTACTTGCAGATATATGTGAAGTCAAAGCCGGAGTTCGAGTCGGTAAAAATGTACTGACTCTGATTCGTATGTTAATTTAGGCCTATATATTATACTGTGAAACCTCGATACAGTAGAATCCCTCGTATCCGGCTACTGTCGGACAAAGCCAGTGCCGGATAACTGATTTTGCCGGATAATTGGAAAATGCGTTTATAGGTTATGTAAAGACATATTGTACTGCACAAACATTTTTTTCCATGTTTAAATTTATAAATATTCATATATGTAGATGATTAAAAATAAAGTTTTTAGTTAGGTAAAATGTTTATTTTTAGTACTGAATACGGCTTCATAATTTATTGTAATGCCTAATAGCGTAAAAAATACTAATCGTTTTCGTAACCTTATGACAATTTTAAATGGCGGCCATGTGACGTGAAGAATAGTGTAGCCAACTTCGCAACTGTGAAGATGAAATAGCGCTCGATGATTTGAACCTTTTTAACGCAGCCTATCTCTAAATTCTTTTTGTTTAAATAGGGTACTCTATTTATCACTCGAATGAAACTTTTACGCGCTGTAGGAACAGAGAATTTCACATTTTCCTATTTAGACTCGTCCAACACCCCTTCGAACGGGCGAGTTCAAGTGGTAAATTTAAAGATATCGTCTCTGCGAATTGTTTGCAAGGTCCAAGTGACAACTTACCGGTCTCTAGGGACATAACGGGGTTTTCTGTCTATGTTTTCACACGTGAACAATGTAAAGAGTAAACAATATGCGGCATGTACGATCCACGAAAACCACTCACATCTTCGACACTTCCCTTTCGCATGAATTACTTTTTTTTGGCCTAGCCAAAAGTGCCGTTGTTTTGGTATTGCCAGTTAATTGAGTGCCGGATACGAGGGATTTTACTGTATATAGTTTATAGTTTATGAAGGAAATATTATGTTAGATTTTGAGGAAATTATTTTTTTTTTTTCAAATATTTTATAACATCTTGCAGAAATCCTAAGTTCGGTGTAGCATTCACAGGTACATTCAACAATAAACAGGACAATACTTCACCTTCAGTATATTATAAGATTACATGAAACAAAAAGTTTCCACACACATAAAAAACCAACTCTGATAACACTCAAAACACGACCGTTAATAATCAGTATTTCTTTACTTGTTTCAATCGTTGTATCTGAATGTATCTAACTTTCTTATGTATCTTCTTCAGGCAAGAGTGTACCTGTTGTCAGCTGGCTTCTCTCTGGCATTTGGATCGATGTTCACAAAGACCTACCGAGTACATCGTATATTCACACGAAGTCGCAGTGGAGTAGTGAAAAACAAGGTTAGTTTCTTACATACTTACTTACTTACTTACAAATGGCTTTCAAGGAACCCGAAGGTTCATTGCCGCCCTCACATAAGCCCGCCATCGGTCCCTATCCTTGCAAAACTAATCCAGTCTCTATCATCATATCCCACCTCCCTCAAATCCATTTCAACATTATCCTCCCATCTACGTCTCGGCCTTCGTAAAGGCCTTTTTCCATCCGGCCTCCCAACTAACACTCTATATGCATTTCTGGATTCGCCCATACGTGCTACATGCCCTGTCCATCTCAAACGTCTGGATTTAATGTTCCTAATTATGTCAGGTGAAGAATACAATGCGTGCAGTTTGTTTGTTTGTTTATATTTGTTTATTTGTTTATTTATTTATTTGTTTGTTTATTTATTTATTTGTTTATTTATTTACTTATTAGTTTATTTATTTATTTATTTACGTATTTATCTATCTATCTACCTATCTATCTATCTATCTATCTATCTATCTATCTATCTATCTATCTATCTATCTATGTATCTATCTATCTATCTATCTATCTATCTATCTATCTATCTATCTATCTATCTATCTATCTATCTATCTATCTATCTCTCTGTCTGTCTGTCTATGTATTTGTTTGTTTGTTTATACGTTTTTATTTGTTTGTTTATTTATTTATTTGTTTATTTATTTAGATATTTATTTATTTATTTATTTATTTATTTATTTATTTATTTAATCATTCTATATTCACGTCATGGCGGATTAGATGTATTCCAGTTCTTAATCCGAGATCACCCACCATATAATGGTTGAAAATTACAATAATATGGCAACCTGTAAGCATATACTAAGTATCTGTTTAACATTTTTATTATTATTAAAAATACAGTATAGTACTAATACTTCTATGTTTGCTAATCTCATATAATTTATTTGTCGAATTTATATAAGTCACCATCAACATATAATACCTAATACGAATAATAAAAAATATAATGAACCCTTATATTTTAAACCATTAATTTTAATTTTTCTTTTCTGTATTAAATCTACTTAAAGATTATTTTGTTATATTAATTATGTACTTTTCGTAGAAAAGCCAATATTGTACAGAAATATTCTCGTAAATGTCTCTGTGTAACAACAACAATAACACTTTTAGATTTCAGATAAAGAAATTACAAACTTTACTCTTTCTTGGCAGTAAACCGTCCTTTGTTAATTATCTTACGAAATAATCTGTCCTGCACTCTAGTAGACTTTCCATAAACTACATATATGCGCTAAATTTGTAATATCGCTCTAATGGTATAGCAGGAATATTGAAAACAAATGATTCAACATTTTGTGAATCACTCTACAGATAGTACATTTTTTATAATGATAGCTTAGAATATTTATCCATAAAAATTATCTACAGTGGTTTCCTTTTGATTCTGTTTCAGCTTCTACAAGACACTCAACTTATCTCTTTGATCTGTGTTCTACTACTTATTGATGGTTTAATCGTGACTCTGTGGGTCATCATAGATCCAATTCAACGCCATCTACGTAACCTCACTCTTGAGATAAGCGCCTCTGATCGCAGTGTTGTGTATCAACCACAGGTACATTTCTGATTTACAAAGAACAGTTAACAGATATTTTTATAAAATCATAGTAGGTCACTCATACATACAGATGAGATTTATATCGCTTTCTTCGCATAAAGCCAAATATCGAAGTATTTGTAATTGTTGCGGCTAGATTTCCAAAAAAATAATCTGATACCGGATACGTTATTTTGTGTGAACGTATACTGGCGTTCAACTCAGATATTGTAATATATTAATGATAATATAGGTTGGCAATTTTTGTGCTAATATTTAAAATTATGTGTTATACTTACTTCAAATGATGTGAAATTATGGTGTATAATTGGTATCTAGGTTAAAATAAGTTGACTTATTTGTAGGCTGTGACTTAATGCACGGTAATTAGAGTTGAATAAGATGAAATAGGATAAAAGTGACTGTTTTGTATTTATAGCAATGTAATAGGATCAGAAAGAAAAGCAACCTTAGGATAACTCGTTGTAATGTATTGTGATAACAGTAGGGTAATGATGATGACTATGTGTCATGTAAAGAATTAAAATTAATGTGATGTTATAAGATAATAATTTGTAATGAATTAATTTCTTTCTATTTCGATGTACCATAAGGTGAGGTCTTTTAGTTTAATATAAAAAAAAAGATATTTGAACCTACTAATCGATAAAGATCGATAATTTGTTGGTGTAAGTGTGGCTTCTTTAGTTATTTACTTCTGTGAATAGATGGCGAAGATATTAGTGTCGCCAATCATACATGAATATGCCCGCATTAAAGAATTCACTTTTTCATGCCACACTACTAAAAACAACACTGGGTTTAGCTGGAAATCGCTGATATTGTGAATAATGAGAATAATTTATACTTAATCTACATCATCATTTTCCCCGACACTTTTTAATCGCCCCAATAATGGTATCACCTATTGAGAACTAGCGGAACTATTTCAAACTATGTCAATATGTTATATCTTTGGTTTTGATTATCCCGTGGTTAGAAAGTTCGTTTACACGATCATAAAATCGTAGGTCAGATATCTTTGAATGTCAGTGTATAATTAAGTCATCGTAATTCCAATATGAACGTCAGGTCATAAGAAGCTGGAAAAAATAAAATTCTGATTTATTGACAAGAAAAGAGTACTAGTAGACTTTATGTATAGAACCTAAAAATGTGTTTGGAGTTTCATTTTTATTTAAAAAAAGTAAACAAACGGAAAGCACCCAGTACATAGGCCTACTACATGTTCGAATTCTTTTCAATTCCTTGCTTTCCTGTTTTTGTATTTTTGCTGTTGTTTCATTTCTAAAGGTAATTGGTTGCTTTTTCTCCTCTTTTTTTCCACATTCTTCTTACGTGTTCAAACTATTGAAATGTTCTATTGCATGAACAATAGCATTGAATGCTTCATTTTCATTTCCATTTCATTTATTATATTCCAAAGATCTTACATTAACATTAAAGCTTTATTTCTCTCAAAAATCATATGAGATCCGTTCGCATAATTGTTATTAAAATTCCATGTTCTATTATAATTTAACGAACTTTGTAAAAAAAAAAATTGAAGAACTTCCTGAACATGAATTTCAGGTGGAGGTGTGCCGTTCGCAGTACACTCATGGTTGGCTGGGCGCTCTGTATGGATACAAAGGGCTTTTACTGATAGTTGGCGTGTACATGGCATGGGAGACAAGGTGAGGTTTCATAGAGTTAATCTGAATCTTACTTCAGCTTGCAAATCATTATAGAAACAAATTCACTTACAACTTAAACATTAAATGAAGATTCCAAATATAGTCATGTGAGTGTGAGTGAGTGAGTGAGTGAGTGAGTGAGTGAGTGAGTGAGTGAGTGAGTGAGTGAGTGAGTGAGTGAGTGAGTGAGTGAGTCAGGCACTAAAGACTGGTTCACAATAAACCGGAAACGAGAACCAGAATGAAAACGAGAAGCAGAGGACGTGAATATGAAAATTTTTGATTCACAATAAACCGAGAACGTAGACGACTATGCATATCGATATGTATGTCAATAACGATATGTAAAGTCGATATTACGCATTCTGATGGTATATATGTATAATTGACCAATGGCGTTCTCTCATGAGTACAAGGCAGCCAACATAAACACAGGTTAACCAACTTCGAAATTTCAACTGAAACATTTTATTAGGTACGGTACTATAAATATGCCCATGCACCTTTATTATCATAAACTATTTTAAGTCTACCATAACGTAAAATAATTAGAGAAGAAATATTTGTAATAGAACAAAAATGAACACAACAGTAGTTACTGAATTGTAGCATGAATATGTAGTGTGTAATACAACCAATACAGCAATAAAATATGATTCACTTCCGATCGGTGTTCAAAGATGCAGCTATTAGAACCCATGTATTCTCCTTCATTTTCTCATCTTTATACGAGGCGCGCCACTTATCGTAAACGTGAGGATTTTCCTCAACACGCAATATTAGAATCTCAGCAAATAAAACTTGCTCCATGATGCACAGCACAGAACAAAATAATGCATAGGTTATGTCACGGTCTTCTTGCTACAAAATATACGACGACAAAATAGCTTTTAGATGGCAATAGAATGAATCTAGTGGCTGTGATCGGAAACGTGAACGCCAAAGTTGAAACTTGGCCAACTCTTCGTTCCCGATCCCGGGCTCCGGTAAGCTTTTCGTTAATTGTGAATGCTCACATTTAAATGTACACATTTTAACAATTTTACCGTTTTTGTTTTCGTTCCGATTCTCGTTTCCGGTTTATTGTGAACCAGCCTTAAGAT